>NC_052517.1:14693656-14734218 GCF_014356525.2 Nilaparvata lugens | reverse complement strand
GGTAATGATGAAATACCGTATTAAAGCAGTATATAATAAAAATCTGGTGTGGTGCACTCACACAACTTTCCTTGCCGTTATGAGAACTGATCACCTGACACTAGTGTTCCCGCGCATCTCAAGTCTACTATTCAAAGATTTGAGCCAGCTGGTGACAGGGCAATAACGCTGAAGACACACGAGGTGTGCTTTCTCTTCATAGTGAATCATTTAATAGAATCAACAGTTGCCAACAGTTTGCAATTGGATGATCACATTTTCTCGAATTTCGAGCTTATTTTCAATTTTAGGTGAAAATGTTTCAATATAATAGTTTATGAGCTGCGATCTAATGTTAAAGACGCTGCTAGACCGAATTTGTGTATTCCATTGCATACTCCTGCTTGCAAATATCCCTACATAAATAAATTGTGAATGCAATTCCATAACTGGAGTAAAACAAACTGATATGATAAACCATATGTTTTCGTTGTCATTGATTCATTCATAAATATCAAATGTTGTTGATCCGTTACTAGTAGAAAGTCATGTTCAATTTTATTTGATTAAAGCTCTACAAATGAAGAGTTTACTTATTTCAATTTAATCAAATAAAAATGCCGACAAAGAAAAAGACAAAACCGATTTAAAACCGTAACTACGAAGAAGATAAGATGGAATCACATATTGACAAGTTTCTCAAGCCGAAGGAATTATCTATCGACCCAGATTCGCCTACGGCAGAGAGAGAGAGTGGAAACATTGGAAAAAGACGTTCGAAAATTTCTTAGAAGGAACGACAACCAAAGACAAAATGAAAATATTGGTAAACTTCTTATCACCTGCTTTATACGAAATTGTGGAAAGCTATACTTCATATAAGAAACTATATCCATGTTGGAAGATATGTTCGTTAAACCGAAGAACGAAATTTATGCACAATACTGCCTTGCTAATGCAAAACAACAAATAGGTGAGTCCATTGATCACTACTATTCTAAACTAAAAAGATTAAGCTTATCATGTAACTTCACTAGAGTGTCAGCCGAAGAAAACAAAAACGAGCATATTAGAGATGCTCTTGTTTCAGGGTTATGTTCTATTGAAATTAAAGAGAAACTTTTTCAACAAGGAAATTTGAGTCTACAAGAAACCGTTTCCCAAGCACGTGTTCTTGAATCCGCAAAAACATATGCCGACTCCTTTAAAAGTACTTGTTATACAAACTCTGTTGAAGAAAATAAAAACATAAGCTTGAGTGAATCTTTCTCAGATGTTAATACTGTAACCCAAAATCAATTGTAGAGAAATCCGTTCAATGCCAACGTTGCGGATATAAAAAACACTCAAATTCTCAAGAATGTCCTGCAATAGGAAAGACTTGTCATAAATGTTCCCGAATTGGACACTTTTCCCATGTGTGTAAAAGTAAAACGCTCAAAGAAAAACTAACTACGTCAACTATTACTGCAGCTGGTATAGCCAGTAATCTTTCTAAAGCTACAATCATTGTTTCGGTGAATGGAATAAATACACCAGCTCTTATTGATACCGGAAGTGTTGCCAGTTTTATTGATGAAAAATTTGCAAAAACAAATAAATTTAAAACTGCATCAGATTCTTGTTTTATAAGATTTGCATCTGTTCAACATAACACCGCTACAAAAGCATGTGTTTATAGCAATATTGTGTACAAAGGAAATGAATACAACAATATTAAACTCTTGGTATTAAAAGAATGCTGTTGCAATGTGATACTTGGTCACGATTTTTTGATGAATCACTCTACAATAAGTTTAGCATTCAATGGTAATAAACAGCCTCTTGTAATAGATAATAATTCTACAACCACACCACCCTTGAAAGATTGCCTCTTGGTGGAGGCCATGATAAAACCATGTTCCCTTTTCAATGACTTGACTCCCGATTGCCACCCAATAACTACCCAATCCAGAAGACACCCACAAGATGACTATGAATTCATGAAGAATGAGGTCAATCGCCTCCTTACAGAAGGAATAATTGAGGAAAGCCAGTCCAGTTGGCGTGCCCAGCCTTTCATTGTAACCAATGGACAGAATTAACGAATGGTCATAGACTATTCACAGACTATTAATAAATTCACAAATTTAGACGCATACCCTCTCCCATTGATCGAAGATCTTGTAAACACAATTGCCAAGTACAACTTTTTTAGTACTGTAGATTTCAAGTCAGCTTACCATCAAATACCGATTCTTGAGAATGAACGACATTACACTGCCTTTGAAGTAGGCCGAAAACTTTATCAGTTCAAACGAATACCATTCGGAGTAACCAATGGAGTAGCTGCCTTCCAACGTACAATAAACGGACTTATAGAAAGAGAGAATTTGAACGACTGCTTTGCCTATTTGGATGATGTTGTCATTTGCGGTTCAGATCAAGAAGAACATGACAGAAATCTTAAGAAATTTCAACAAGTAATTGAATTATATGGCTTGACTATAAATGAAGAAAAATGTAAATTTTCAAAAAAATCATTGAAGTTCCTTGGGTATGAGATAAAACATGGAGAAATTAAACCTGACCCAGAACGCCTTGCACCACTCATGAACTTTCCACCCCCAAGAAATGCTAAAGAAATGAAACGACTCATGGGATTACTGGCTCATTACTCCCGATGGATTAAAAACTTTTCTCAAAAGATTCACCCCCTTGTCCACATACAGAAATTCCCTCTATCTCAAGATCAGATGGAAACTTTGGAATTGTTGAAAAATGAAATTGCTTCCGCGGTACTACTCTTTGTTGATGAAAATGTACCATTCATAATTGAGACAGATGCATCAGATTTTGCAATTGGTGCAACATTAACACAAAATTCTCGACCAGTAGCCTTTTTCTCACGAACTTTGTCCCAAAGTGAAACCAGGCATTCAGCTGTTGAGAAAGAAGCCTATGCCATTGTGGAGTCTATAAGAAAATGGAGACACTATTTACTACGAAAACAATTCACTTTGATCACTGACCAAAAATCAGTCACATTCATGTTTGGCACTCAACACAATAGAAAAATAAAAAATGAAAAGATACAAAGGTGGCGCCTAGAATTATCTGAATACAAATTCAACATAGTCTACAGACCTGGAAAAGAAAATGCACCAGCTGATGCACTCTCTCGTATATGTATTACAGCTGGTTGTTCAACATTGAACTCAGCTTTGGCAAAATACCATGATGAACTTTGTCACCCTGGTGTAACTCGTTTCTACCACTGGCTCAGAATGAAAAATCTCCCCTATACTGTAGATGATGTAAGGAAAATTTGCTCCAATTGTGCAATTTGCTCTGAAATAAAACCACAGTATATGAAGACAAAAGGAAATCTCATAAAGGCAACAAAACCTTTTGAACGAATTAATATGGACTTCAAAGGACCCGTACAATCAAAAACAAGAAATAAATACCTACTGGTGATGGTTGATGAGTACTCAAGATTCCCTTTTGTATTTCCTTGTCTAGACATGACTGCGAGAACAGTCATAAATTGCCTGGTCTCATTAATATCAATGTTTGGCCTTCCAAGCTATATTCACACAGACAGAGGAACATCCTTCATGTCAACTGAGTTGAAGAGCTTTCTTGGCTCAAAAGGGATAGCAACTAGTAGATCAACGCCTTACAATCCGAGAGGGAATGGTCAAGTAGAGCGATATAATGGAATTATATGGAAAGCAATAACACTAGCTCTAAGATCACGAGGACTTGATTCAAATCGATGGGAGGAAGTGTTGCCTGATGCACTTCACTCTATTCGATCTCTTTTGTGTACTACAACAAATTGCACCCCTCATGAACGAATGTTCCTACACATGAGATCCTCAACAAATGGACAGTCACTACCATCTTGGCTAATGAGCCCAGGACCAGTTTGGCTGAAGAAAATGAACCGAAATTCAAAGCAAGATTCATCAGTAGAAGAAGTTGAATTGATTGAGGCAAACCCAGAGTATGCTCACATTCGTCGCCCTGATGGACAAGAGTCCACTGTGTCGCTCCGTCATCTTGCCCCTAAGATAACACGAAAATCTAGCCGGGTAGAATGATATGATAAACCATATGTTTTCGTTGTCATTGATTCATTCATAAATATCAAATGTTGTTGATCCGTTACTAGTAGAAAGTCATGTTCAATTTTATTTGATTAAAGCTCTACAAATGAAGAGTTTACTTATTTCACAAACCAAATACCTTGGAATATAATGATGGACTCAAGCCTCACTTGGTGTCAGCATATTAATAAATTGAAAAATCACATTAATTCAATATGTCGGGAGTTATATCTCATCCACTATCTCTTTCCTGAATATATTTTGCACTCTCTATATTATTTTATTACTCGCTGATAGAAAGCAGATTACAATATGGAATTGCAGTATGGGGTGATGCATACTATTCCACTATCAAACCACTTATTGTAGGACAAAAATATGTCATGAGGACCTTAGCTAAGAAGCACCGTATGACAAGCTCATATCCCTATGTTGAAAGTGAAAGGGCACTTGTTCAAATAATCTTAATGACCTCCAAAATCGGATCACTTTTGGATCGCTGTAGTTGTACAAGTTACACCTGATATGCTGGTACGAGTGTGGCAAGAAATAGATTATCGGTGGTTTGCATGTTGCATTACCAAAGGCTGTCACATCAAACCAAAATAACACCCACACCTTGAACTTGAAATGTTTTGTAACAAAATGACACCTATCTCAATTCTGTAAATAATTTCAATAAATATTCATGTGCTTACAACGTTGAAGTCCTTTTTATAAGCATCCTTTCATTTATATTTCAGTAGCAAGTTTCCTCTGCTAAATGTATTAAAAAAAGACAATATGACATTTTTTTATACATTTAAAAAACAAAAACTTTTGATCAATATCTATCAAGTTTAGCCTATTTCTTTCCAGTGTTTTTTCAAGGATATTACAACAGGTTTTATTCTTTTGAACAATTTTTTTCAATGATAATTCTCTTAATTTGATTTGACCAAATTTTGTTCAAAGGACATCATGAATGAATAGATTTTCTTTCTATAGTCCAAAGATGAAGAGGGAAAACTGATTTCTCCTTGCACAGTTTGTAGCATGGGGTGGGGAAGAGTAAGCAGGCTGCACACAATTGGATGCTGACACAAAAGTAGGGAGAATGCTGTTAGGCAGTGGGAGTGATCAGTGAAGGAAAGAGCATTGGGTCTCTCTGTCTTCAAGACAGTGGCGTATCCAGGAGATATGGGGATGTATCCCCCCAGGAATTTTTTTGGGCTGGATCAGCCCAAAAAAATTATCATCTAATACCATATTTTCGTTATATTGTACTATGTAAGTGGAGAAATATATGTGAGAAAAGCACTGCAATAGCATGGAGCAATGCTAATAATAATGTGCAATTTTCTTATAGACAGGTCTAGTGTGTAGGGACTATGAACATAGCAGGGGGTAGAAAAACTACAGATAGCACTTCAAAGTTAGATCACTTTTCACCCATCTATTATTATAAAGAAATTCAATGTAGCTTCTATTGCTCTAGTTGATTATAGTTTATTCAGTTTTATGCATATTCTTCAACAAAGCTCCAGCAGCTTCTTCTATAGAGTACCCACGAAAATTTCACAGTTATGAACGGGCATAGTTTCTACTGTGGACAGGAGGGACACAAAAAAATGTCCCCCCCCCCCAAAAATTTGAGTTTGAATACTCAAGTTAATTTGAAAAGAAAATATCAATCAAGTTAAAACTAAGTCTATAAAGCTGGTTGAAACAGTGCTTTATTGGAGCCAAAATTCAAGCAATCTAGCTTGTTATCAGAATAATAATGAGTAGGCCTTCTACAAAATCACTATTTTTTTAAATAATTGAATGACAAATAAAATTCTATTCCATTCTATTTGTTATTCAATCAAAAACCAGTAGGTCTATGAATTTTAAAGGGAAAATCGAAATATTAAGTGGCCTACTGATTACAAAAAAAACGTGAATGGAATGTTTATTTTCAAGTGGAAATTGTGTAAAATAGTACTACATTTAAGGTACCTATATTCTCAAAATTTTCCGGGGGAAGGGCCCCAGACCAACTTTGGTAGGGATATACCTTAAAATATGGATATACCCTTCAGGTTATGTAGCTAAGGTGAACGTGATATTTTTGACCTAAAAATTTAAGTGGTTTTATTCTTTATTTTGTGAATTAAAAGTTTATTTCATGTTTTTACTAAAGAAAACCTTGCAGGAAAGTCTGTTGACTTTCAATCCCGATTAAAGACCATGAGAACCAATCAGAGAAGCCTTCTCTAATTGGTTCTTGAGGAGTTTAACCATGATTAAAAATTTAACAGACTTTTGTGCAACCAAGCCTAATTCTTTGTTATGGTGTTGTAATTTTTTCTACATAAATTCTTGAATTCTCAATTCACAACAGTGAAACATAATCTATTTTATGGCACATGGCTTTTCGAATATTTATGTGAAAATACATTGTCACATGAAAATAGTAATACAACTCAAACCCCCAGTTGCACATATGTCTGTCAACGTTTAATCACGATAAAATGCTATAATTTAATCAAGATTAGTGCTAACCGATGCATTTTGGTTGCACAGAACAGAAATTTCAAGCAATAACGCTGATTAAACTAACTGGTGTAAAAAAATTTAAATTCTGATTAGTTGGCACCATTTTAACGGCGATTAGCTGAAATGAAGAAAATTTGGTTGCACAAAGGTAAAAATAAAAAAATAATGCCAGTTAAACTAATCGACATTTCACAGGCCATTCACAGGGAATTGAATCCAACTAATGCCAATTAGGTACCTACTGATAGCTGTCTTCCAATTAGTTTTTGGTAAAAGAACTACAGAATTCAAAGCATAATGGCTACCAATCACTGATAGATGTAGATACTCGTGTAACAAACCTTAGCTCAAGCTGCATTGATCACATCTTTTATAAATCCAAGTTTAACAGGAAAATAATTCAGAGTGCAGTCATTGAATCGCTGATTACTGATCATAGAGCTATATCGGCTTCATTGTCTGTGTCTGGAGACCGGACCGGTCATGCTACTCCCATAGTTAAAGATATCATCGACGTCAAAAAATTGACGGACTTGTTGATGGAGCATAATTGGTGTGACTTATATGCTTGCGACAGTGTTGATGATAAGTTTTCTGTGTTCATGGATGGACTGCTGGCGTATATAAAGCAGTGCACTCGTTCAAGCCAGAGGCTTGTCAAAAATGTTAAGCGTCTAAAACCGTGGATGACAGATGGGCTCTGCCTAGCAATTAAGCATAGAGATAAACTCTATAAAGCGCATAGAAAATCTCCCCAAAATGAGAGATTAAAAGCTAAGTACTTGGCTGCAAAAAATAACATAAATAAATTAATAAAAAATCAAAAGATTAAATTTTATTCCAACTTGAATACCTTTCCTGTAAAAAAACAATGGGAAATTATAAATAATCATTGCAGTAAATCAGTTTCCAAACGAAAGTCGATCCATCTGCATTGTGGAGATAATCTAATAACAGATGGAAACGTTCTGGCTAACAAATTCAATGAATACTTCATAAATATATCTGATGAAATAGTTTCTTCAATACATGACCCAGATGAATCCATGAGAGAAAATCATGATAGAAAATTTAAAAGTGATTTTATCCAAAATTCTTTTTTCTTAAATCCTATTAGCTATCAAGAACTACTAACTGAAATAAATAAATTGAAAAATGGAAAATCTCCAGGTCCTGATAATATTCCTCCAGTTTAATAAAATCTATAGCTTATGCTATTGTTCCTGTTCTTTGTCACATTTTTAATGCCAGCTTTTTGAATGGCCATTTCCCATCAAATCTAAAAACAGCCAAGGTAATACCTATTTTTAAGAGTGGATCGAATAGAGAAATTTCAAATTATAGACCCATCTCACTGCTTTCAGTGTTCTCAAAAATTCTAGAGAAACTTTTAAGAAAAGATTAATGAGCTTTTTCAATAAAGTGAACTATTTTAATAGAAACCAATTTGGATTTCAGGAGGGCTTGAACACAGAACAGGCATTATATAAGTTTATGTCAGATATTTATCACAGCATCAACACACCACTAAAAAATAGAACATCTGGTCTATTCTTGGACATCCGAAAGGCTTTCGACACAGTTGAACACAACACCTTGTTGAATAAGCTTCATGCTGCTGGTGTCCGTGGTGTTACCAACATGTGGTTAAAATCATACTTGATGGATAGAAAGCAGTATGTGTCTATTTCGGGTTGTGATAGTGAGCTGACAACAGTTAAATACGGCGTTCCACAAGGATCCGTTTTGGGCCCTATATTGTTTTTAGTCTACATAAATGATTTGTTTTCCCACACATTTTTTGGATCAATTACATCTTTTGCCGATGACACAGCCCTAGCGTATTCTGCTAAAAATGAAGAAGAACTGCATGAAATGATGCAGCTGGATTTGTTTGATTTGCGATGCTGGTTCAACTGTAACAAACTAGCACTAAATGCGAGCAAGACTTCCTATATAAACTTTTCATTATCATCACCATTTAGTTTCACTGATCCTGTCAGGTATCATCAGGTCGGTTGCAGATCTGTGAGTTGTGACTGTGAGGTAATTCAACAATCTGACTCTATTAAATATCTTGGGCTAATATTGGATCAAAGTCTAAATTGGGATTTGCATGTGAATAAAGTAAAAGGGTACCTCTTATACTTGGTTAGGACTTTCTATCAACTGCGTCAATTCTTCCCTGTAAATATTCTTCGTGTAATGTATTTCTCTTTCTTCAATAGTAGGCTGGAATACGGAATCTCATGTTATGCATCTACCTTCATGTCTCATTTTAAAAATCTTATAGTCCTACAAAAATCAATTGTTAGAATAATGTTTGGAGCTAATAGACGAACGCATACTTTCCCAATATTCAGGTTCTTTGGAATTCTACCTTTCAGATACATGTATGTACTGAAAGTTTTATCTTTGTTTTATAAAATGAGTGGGGATAGGAATCAAATGGGGAATCTTGAACAAAATCAGCAGATAACTAGGCAAACTACAAGGATGCTAATCAGACTCCCCAAACCAAACAGCACTACCTTCCAGAGATGCTTTTTATTCCTTGGACCTAAATTCTTCAATATTCTCCCAGATGAGATTAGAAAGCTACAGAATCTCAAGAAATTCCTAAAACAAACGAAGAGTTGGCTATGGCTTCATTCACCATTAGAAGTAGAAGACTTATTCAAAGTAGTAAGCTGAGAAACACATGGTGCTAATATCTAATCCATTATTGAATATGAATTTCAGTGTAGTATGGTCTTTTTACTGTAGTTACTTCTGTATCCTTTAAAGTTTAACCTTTGCTTTGAGCTTTGATCTGCAAACATTGTTCTATTTATCGCTGTTATGTCTCATTTTTAATTTTTCATTTTTTCCCCTCTCTTGTCATGAATTATGTTGAAAAAAATTATACTGGTGATTCTTCCTCCCATTTTTTCGCAGTTTTAACTACATTTCATAATATAAGTATATTTAAAGAGAGGAAATGCTACAATCAATCAATAAAATTACTTGATGATGGTGATTGAATGTGTGTGTGTTTGTGTGTGTGTGTGTGTAGGCTTTTTTCTCCTCCTATATCCGATTAAACCTCAACTCCTGCTCACGGACAAGTGCTTCATGAAGCACTTTGTGAGCAGTTATTGTTCACATTAATATTATATTATATATTATTATATTATATACTATTACTTACAATCTATTATTAAATTTTAGATGGATTATTGTTTTATTGTCAAGCTAGACTCTATTTGGTTTCTGTATATGTATTTATGAGTGTGAATAAATTTGAATTTGAATTTGAATTTGAATAACCTAATATATGTATGAATTTCATCAGTTAATAAAATAGAGAAGTGTATTTAGCTGATATTAGCATTCAAATTAGATTCTGATTTTTGAGGTTAGTTTTCAATCTGGTTCATCTGCAGATAGCATGACACTGGCGACAGACAGGAAATTTTTATGGCACATGGATGATAAAAAAATAGTCACCCCTTCAATAACATAACCTCACTTTTGTGCCATTTGTTCATAACTTGTACCAGTTATAAAATAATAATATAAAAAATAGAATAATAATTCTATAACTGGTTTAAGGTTCAGAATAATAGCATCTATAATCAATAATAACATCTGTTGGTTAAACTACAGTGTTGCCAGATTGTGAAACCATTAACATCTTGGATAGTTAACCGGAAAACTTAATCGGGATTAGAAATTAACCGATCTTTGTGAACAGAAATGAATCCGTAAAACTAACGCTGATTTGTTAATCGGCGTTAATGTCCATATTTAACAGAACTATGTGCAACTGGCCAAAAGAGTTTTAAAGCTTAATGCCAAAAAAACCTTCTTTACATCAAAATCATGATACAAATGATGTTCTTAAAAAATAATAAAATATCGAAAATTGAAACAAGAGTGAATAAGAGGAAAAAAGTGTTATTCTTTATGAAATTTGAAAGAAGACTAGTTGTGGGACAAGCCTATTGTTGTACCCCAATCGTATTCATATGATGTTTGATAATGAAATTAATCAATTTTTGAAGCCAGAAAGGGAGAACTAACCTCATTCATAAAATATTCCACTGCAGGATTTACACACCAAGTTTCTACTTATTAATGAAATAAATTGTATCAATTGAAGATGTAGGTTCAAATAAAGTTGGATAAGAGAGTGAGAATTGACAGAATCATGATTAAAACAAGACTGTGCAGGCAGGACAATAATGACAACAGTTTATATCACCAATCACCACAGTTTACAAAAGCTTCTGTAATTTATTAGAGCTATAATTCTATGAAGCTGTAGTAGGAGAACATTATAAATGCTTAGCTAGGAGTTGTTTCTCCTGTATGTGTTCTGGTAGTATGTTTTTTCAAATTACCTAACCAAGCACTTTTGAAGTCACAAAAATTGCAGCTGAAAGGTTTTTATCCAGTATGTGTTCTAATATGTACTTTCAAAGTACCTAACCTAGCACTTTTAAAATCACAAAATTCGCAGCTGAAAGGTTTTTCTCCAGTATGTGTTCTGATATGTGCTTTTAAATAACTTAACCTAGCACTTTTGTAGTCACAAAACTCGCAACTGAAAGGTTTTTCTCCAGTATGTGTTGTGATATGATTTTTCAGATGACCAGAATCAGCACTTTTGAAGTCACAAAACTCACAGCTGTAAGGTTTTTCTCCAGTATGTGTTCTGATATGATATTTTAAATTACTTGACCTAGCACTTTTGTAGTCACAAAACTCGCAACTGAAAGGTTTTTCTGCTGTATGAGTTCTGATATGTGTTTTCAAATCACCTGAATGAGCACTTTTGAAGTCACAAAACTCACAGCTGAAAGGTTTTTCTCCTGTATGAATTCTGATATGTCTTTTCAAATTACCTGACCGAGCACTTTTGAAGTCACAAAAACCGCAGCTGAAAGGTTTTTCTCCAGTGTGTTTTCTAATATGTCTCTTCAAAAGAGTAAACTTTGGTGTTTCATAGCTACAGTGATCACAGCTATAGAGCTTTGTATTTGTGCCAACCACAGATGACTCAGTGCACTTTTCCACTGGAGAGATTGGATGCTCATTCAGTCCACCCACTTCTGTTGCATAGTCTCGGCCAGATGTGCTGCAGTTTGAAGGCCACATCTGTGGTTCACTCTTCACTGCACATCGTTCAGCCTCCTGCTCATCTGCAATCATCAATAATGCAACTTGTAGATTACGAAAACAGGACACTATTTTATAGTTACATCTATGTTTGGAAGTGAGTTTTGTGTTATCACCTCCTATAGTAGACAGCTGTGTAGAAGTCCTCCCAGCATATCTGATACAATATTATCAATTCTTAGTTCTCGGTAATAATGATTAATTTCAGATAAATATTTTTTGTCAAAAGGCTTTTTGTGAAATTTGATATCAAATTTTCTGGTAGTTACATAGAAACAATGATAATAGATGTAAAAGTTATCAGAGGTAATTAATGAGATTAAAGAAGTTCAAATCTATAAAAAGTGTAGGCAATCTTTAGATTTATAAAGGTGATTTTATGTGATAGTATGAACACATTACTTCTAACATACTACTCATTTGTTCCATAGATGTGCATGGTTGACATGTGGCAGACAGCCCATTCAGCAGTAGCATTTACACAGGAGTTCCACTCCCAAACATCAAACCACTTCTTGTAAGGAAGCTGACCACAATCTAATCACCCAAAAAAGGAGTGTAGACCCTGGTCAATCAAAAATCGGGTAGTGATAGAATGCATCTCACCATATGCCTCCTCTTTGATGAAGATCATGTTGTAGCCAGGGATTAGATAATGTTGTTGGCTGCAATCATCTTCCACTGCAGCTGGTTGCTGGCTGCTATCATCCTCCTCCTCCGCCTCCATTTTAACAGTAACAGTCGCCATCTGCAACACATACACATTCACAATCAATAGCAGGACTAATTATTATAGACTACATTATTCACAGTGGTTTATGAGGGGGATAATTTTAGATGACTAGCAGACTGTATTGTAGAAGGGTTGGTATAACAGTGGGTGAATAGCTTTTCTATGATGTAAAATGAGAATACAAAGTGTAGGAATTGAAAGTGGTATCCAGCCAAAAGCTGTATTGCAAAAATCCAATAACTACAAGTGATTTTTAATACTGCTAACCAGTCTTTTAATAATAAATTATTAAAACAGAAATTCAGATGTTATTCAACTGCTCGACTTGAAATTTTGAATGAAAATTCTTGATTTACTAGGGATGATTGTAGGCCTATTTCCATTTTTATTCATCAATTAATAATAATATTGATAATAAAACAAATTTATCAATTTTTGATACCATGTCTACATAGGATCCAAAAGTATTTATATTGTTAAATATTACAATTATCAATATTTTTAATAGCAAGTAACTAGGCTATAAAAATGAATTCAATCCATTTTTGCTTTCTACAGACCCTTGCAGACCACAGGTAAAACCTGTTCCTAAATAAATGAAATATGAATATATCTATATATTCTGTGGGAAACATGTTTTCAATATGACTTTCTAAGACATGAAAGACTTGAGTTGAAATAATTGAAACAGACCCTTCAAAAATTGGTAACAGATTCTATATAGAACAGAAAAACAACATAATCAAAAGACACACAAGTCAAAAGTGTTGTTGGAGGCCTCAGTGAAAATATGTATGGTACACAACAGTTGACAAGATTCCACTTGACAATAAATTACAAATAGTCTCGAATACAGTTTATAAGCAAATGGAAATGACTTTCAATAACTTTCAAGCAGACACACTCCTCTTACCTGGTATGGACACAACTTCTGTTGATTGCAGCCTTCAAACGAATCCTCCAACCTTACTAATACTTTTTCAACTATTCTACACCTGAAATACAAACAAGCACATGAGATTCACTCCAGTGTTGCAAACAGAGTCAACACAAAATTAAGAAAATTTAGTATGTTGAACGATAAGTAAATTTAGTAAATAAGGATATTTGAGGTAAGTCAAGAGAAAAGGCCGGGAAGAGAACATAAAAAGAATGGGAAAGTTCAAGGAGAGGCGGAAGAGGAGGAGGAGTAGAAAGAGGAGATGGAGGATGATGTAGAGGGTGGAGAGGATGAGGTAAGAAAGGAAGAGGAGGTAAAAGAAAAGTATGAGGAAGAGATAGACGACCAGTAGGAGGATGAGGATATGGGAGAGAAGTAGGATGTGGATGAGAGGAAGGAAGAAGAGGAAGAAGTGGAAGAATATGAGGAGAAGGAGAAGGATGGGAGAGTACAATGAGGAGGAGAGAATTCAAAGTAAAATCCAAGAACTAAAAGTTCCATATAATATTGTTCAGTTGAGTATCTGTACACATTGTCAATTATCAAAATATATTTAATAATGAAAAAAATATTCCATGGCATATCAAATCTATTGAATTCAGGATTGATCATAAATAGCAATGAAAAATATATAAATATCAGTTCTGATAGTTAACCTGGTAAGATAACTTGCATCACAGCTATCTACTATGGAAAACATTGAGAATAGAATAAGTGGCAACAATACGTTCCTATCATTTCCACTGATTTCATAGGGTGAATGTCACAACAGTTTTTGCACACCCTACAGTCAGCTACTCTCATTTCAGGAGATTTCTTAATATTGATGAGACTGGCACTGTGATTGGTGCAGTTGAAGGCTACTTGAACACACAGCAAATGCAAATTAAAAAAATGCAGATTCAAGTTGAATTATAGATTACATACTGCACATCAACAATGTTATCACTATACTTACCACACACTTCTCTTTCAATGGCCTTAGTCAACCTGGAATCTGATTTTCCACTCAATGAATTTTGCTCTGAGACTGGTGATTGGCTATCTGTTCTCTGGTCACATGTGGACATCTGCAATTAATTAGAATGGTTCCAGTTACCAAAAACAAAGTGGCTTCAATTATTGAAAACTAACACAATGAATAACTGAATAGGAATCTATTTAAGCAGTGACATTAATCTATTGATCATGAGATACTTGTTCAATTTGAGAGCCTCTGACATGACCTAAACTACGGTTTCCAGGCAGCTCAGATCAACGACTTAATGTGTCCATCTACTAAAACATGGGCGTGGATGAGGAAAATATCTTGCCCATGCCGGGATTCGAACCCAGGTCTCTGAATTATGAAGCCAGCATCTGATCCACTTGACTATAACCACTCCTTCAGATCAGATGAATCTACTCCCATTCAGATCCTGGAGAATGGTAAAATATATGGAGAAAATATAGCTTGAGAAAATATACCATGGTAGCGCATATTGGGCATTCTTTATGTTCCAAATTTCACTTCTTAGGCCCGGTTGCACAAAAGCCGGTTGAATCTTAACCTTGATTAATTTAGGAGAACCAATCAGAGAAGGCGTTTTTGAAAAGTCTCTGATTGGTTCTCGTGGAATTGAATGCCAGTTGAAGTTTAACCGGCTTTTAAGCAACCGGGCCTTATTGAAGCTTATAGTCCACATAGCTATTTTCGTAAAGTTTTCTAAGTTATGTGATGCTGGTAGTCTCTTATACTGTGCCGTTCATACACTCTCACCTTGAGATTTGGAACCAGAAATCCCTATAAAATAAAATATATTTTATGCTATTTTTTCTCTACTCTGGTAATTATGTACCATGATTTAGGGTAAACAAGTCTATTTGAATTATATTACATGATATTGTTTCTGACTTATTATTCTTTCTATGACTTTCTGATATTATTGTTGACTTAGGTTTGACTGATCCGCATAGTCTAATTTATCCTTCAAGGATAATTCATAGTAGCTTCTGTCAATATCCATTGGAGCATCCAAGAACGCCTCAATTTCTTCCTTGATCTGCAATCCATTCAAAGTCTCTTCAAAAAGGTGAATGGAATTATTATATTTATCAGTAAACCTCCAATCAGAGAACACCGCGAACAGTGACACAGACTGTGACTATTACAATATTGAAGTTTGTTGAATGTAATTACTAGAAATACAAACGATTGTGAAGATTACTGTGATAATAAATGAAATAATATAAAAATACTAATTTAATCTATGATTAACCTTTCATTTGAACACTATACCCTACTGCTATAATTTTAGAGAATAAGTTTTGAGAAACTTATACACGGAATAAAAAAAAGAAGACTTGGACAAAATATCCGTGTTGCAAAATTTTTATGTTCTCATGCATGCTCATTTGACTGTTTAATATAATTATTCAATTTGCCAAGAATGTCAATACAGAATTGTCAAATTGTAAATAGATCAATCAGTATATAGGTTTGAATGAAACTATACTTTTAACAATGAAAATTACAAAAGCATTATCGATTATGCTTGGATTGATTTGAAACACTTTTATACTGTCCATGAGTTTACAGTTTCAAATATTTCTTTATCGTCTGATCATCTGTCAATTGAGATATATATTGACTTGGTTGATGATTTAGAAACTTCAATACTAGAGCCCGAGAGTTATAAAACTATTTATTTCAGACGTTGTTGCTATCTCCTAAATTGAATCTTCAGCTCAATGCATTTATTTATTTGAAGAAGAATTACTGGGATACAATTAAAATTGAAAAAGATTTATATTTGAATAAAGTTAAAGACGACATAAGAGACGTTAAAAATCCCTATGAGTTTTGGACAGCAGTTAAATATTTCAAGGGTGGAATTAACATGTTAACGGTGTTTCTTTGGAATCTTGGCAACGCTTTCTTGGCAGTAAATATGCAGGTGAGAGGAAACAATTTACAAAAATAATAAGGATGACCTTGAGAGGTTGTGAATGAAAGTACTACATAATTTCGCTCCTGGGTTTTGGAAGATTTTGTGTTATAAATAGTCACGGATAAGTACAAATTTTGTGTTTATTTCATTATTAATTGTTTCTTGATCACGTTTTATCATTTTGTTTTAGATTTTAATTCTTAATTCTATTTTAAAAAGCCAAACACCGTTTAGAGGTTAGTTTGAGGTTAGGTTTTCGAGATTTAAAAATAAACATAGATAGTTTACTTGACTAAAATTATAACCAAATTAAAATCCTATCATTTATAAATCAATTATTATTATTGCAAGTAATATAATTTCTTAGATAGGAAGATGAGCTCAAGTAAAACACCGAAGGTTAATAATAGAAATGTAAACATAGCAAGAGTACTTACGCGTTCCCAAAACCAAAATTCAAAAACGCCAAAACCAAAAACCCCAGTTCTTCAAACTACTTTAGCCGAAAAAGTTGCTCAACTACAAAGTAGCCACACTAATTTAAAAAACCAATTAGAAGTAACTTTAAAAACGTCTGAGGAAGAAAGGTTAGGGATGGTAGAAGAAATTAAATCTTTGGAACTGATTATAAAATTACAAGATGAAGACCATAAAAAAGAAATACTAAATCTAAAAAATCAATGTAGTCTAATGTCGGAGGAAATAAATAAACTAAAATCTAAATTTGATAATACTAAATGTATGATAGAACCTCCGTCCAAATGCAAAAAAATAGAATCTAACCTAAATGATGGGAAATGCTCTGAAAATGGTCGAAATAAAACGTACAGTGAGGTTTTGAAGACAGCAACCAAAAATATAGCTGAGGGAAATAAAGATAGGAAAGGGAGAGTTCTGCTACTGACGTCCAGTCATGGACGTGATTGCAGTGATCTCCTTGATAAAAGATTAAAAAATAAATTTGATGTCCAATGTTTTTTCAAGCCAAGTGCATCAATTAATGCAGTTGTAGAGTCAGCTAGGGAACAAACTAAAGACTTTGATGAAAATGACTATCTAATTGTACTGGGTGGCTCAAATAATATAAATGAACCTAACTTGAATCATCTTCCTCAAGTAACAGAAAAAATCAAGGAAATTGTGCCACTCAGCAAAAAAACAAACTTAATAATAAGTACTATTCCTAATAGGTTTGATAGGCCAGAATTAAATGAAGCAATCAATTCGACAAACAAATCAATCCATAATACAATCAACAGCCTAAAAAATAAGAATTCTAAACAACTGGGGATTTGTTTTCTAAATGAAAGGCTGAAAAGACATAACTTCACTAATCATGGGTTGCATCTAAATCGATCTGGCAAAGTAATCTTTTGTAATAGATTGGCAGAGCTGATTGAAAGCCGTTTGCAATCCTCTGGTTTAAAAACAGTCAAAAAAACAAATAACGATTTTTTAGTAAATTGGCTCAAAACAGGGAAAGGGAAATAGCTACAAATGCTAGAGATAGAGTAGCACAAGATGGTAAGGTTTTTAGTATTTATCATCAAAATATTCAGTATCTTCGCAACAAAATTGACAGATTAGAAGTATTTCTTAAACAGGAGGATCCTGACATTGTTATTTTCACAGAGCATGGCTTAAAAATAAAGGAAATAAATCAAGTTAGGATTCCAGGCTATTCACTGAGATCAGAATTTTGTAGAATAGCTCATAGAAGTGGTGGTGTATGTATATTCACTAGCAATGCTAAACATACCCAAACTTATGAACTGGATTTTGTTAAGAGATTTTCTGTTGAGATGGATTTAGAGGTGACGGGACTAAGGTTAAAAATTGATGATCGATTTGAGGTAGCAGTGTTAGGTATCTATAGGTCACCAAATGGAGACTGGCAAAAATTTTGTGAGCTGCTCCATACACTTTTGGAAATTACAACCGCTCGTTTCACAAATGTTATAGTAGTAGGAGATTTCAATACCGATTTTGCCAGGCAGGATAAAATGACAGAGGATATTAGAGATATTATTAATATGAATAATTTAGAAATTAAGGTCCACGAATATACAAGAGTAACTCGAACTTCACAGACAATTATTGATAATATCCTCACAAATATAGAAGGTTGTAATGTCAGGTTAGGTAGCTCAGATCTATCAGATCATAACTATCAAATTTTAGATGTTAAGTTGCAGGGCCAGAATCCAAGCAGAAAAAAAACTTTTGTGAAAGAAATTCAGCAATATGAGCTAGGAAATATAAATTGTTTGAAGCAGGAACTGCTTCAAGAAAATTGGAGTAGTGTTTATAACAGTTGTAACCTAAATTACAAATATAAGCAATTCATTGATACTCTAAGATTTCACATTAGTGTATGCTGTCCGATAAAAAAAGTCAAAGTAAAAAGTAAATTAAACAAAGTAGATGAATGGATAACTGAAGATATCCTTACTCAAAGAAATATTGTTAGGGAAGCTTATGAGGAATTTAAATTAGTGAGGGATGTTCCGAGTGAGGTCAAATACAAATGTCTAAAGAAAAACTATGCAAAAGAAGTGAGGAAAGCTAAGTGTAAGAAAACAGCTGAAATATTAACAACTAGTACCAATTTTAACTCTGCTGTTTGGGAGGTAATTAATAGAAATAGGAGAGCAGCTCAAAAGATACAGTTACTAATGTCCCTAGGATAATCGATGAACATGGAAATTATATGGATGATAGTATAGACATTTGTAACTTTTTCAATAAATATTATCAACAGGTTGCATATAATCTCCAAAAGTCACTGAACACTAATACTTATAATACAACTACATTAAATGCTGAGCCAATTGAAAAGGTATTTAAATTTCATCCATTATCAAGAGATGAGTTGTCAAGAATAATAAAAAATTTGAATAACAAAAAAACAGTAGGATTGGATGGGGTCTCAAGCAAAATTTTAAAAGAATGTGAAAATGAATTACTGGACCCTTTATTGCATCTCCTTAATACTTCACTAGAGCAGGGTATTTTCCCTGATGATCTGAAACAAGGAAAAATTTTGCCAATTTTCAAGAGCGGTGATTCTGAAAGAGTTGAAAATTATAGACCCATTAGTATTCTAAATGTAATAAGTAAAATTTTTGAAAGAGTAGTTTTAAATAGGTTATTGATGCACCTGGAAGAAATTAATTTCATATGTGATGAACAGCATGGGTTCCAGAAAGGGAAATCTACTAAGACTGCAATAGTATCCCTTGTTGAAAGACTAATAGATATAATAGATTCAGGTGAGAAGGCAGCCGCAATATTTCTTGATTTATCCAAAGCTTTTGATTGTGTGAACCATAGAATATTATTGGAAATACTAAAAACTGTAGGTGTGAATGGTATAGAACTAAAATGGTTTGAATCATATCTCATAGGTAGAAACCAGTGTGTTGAGCTTACCAAGGTGGATGGGAATGAAATAGTAAAAATTAAATCTCAAAAACTGGAGGTCCAGGCTGGAGTACCTCAAGGCTCAATTCTGGGTCCCTTACTGTTTCTGTTGTATGTGAACCAATTACCAAAAGAGTTAAAAGATCACAGAGCTCTGTTGTTTGCTGATGACACATCGCTTATCTTTAACAATTATTTATTAGATAGTCTAGAAATAAATGCTTTTACTGGAGTACAGTCAATTGTCCAATTCTTGAAGCAAAGGCAATTAACAATAAATAGTAAGAAATGTCAATTCCTACAATTCAAAAGTAAATATAATTCAGTAGAGGATAGAGAAATAAATGTGTTTGTAGAGGAAAATGAATTAGACCAAGAAGAGAAAGTAGCATTCTTGGGAATTTTATTGGACAGGAAATTAACATGGCATCCTTACATTGAGAGGATATGTAATAAGATATCATCTGGGGTATTTGTCCTGCGGCAGCTTGCTAGGCTGAATGATAAAAAACTACTGTTAACTGCTTACCATGGACTTATACTATCTCATATTAGGTATGCTATTTTAGTATGGGGTAATTCATCTCAACAAAATATGGACAGAGTGTTTAAGATTCAAAAGAAGGCACTCAGATGTATAGAGAAAGTGAATAGGTTAGACTCTTGTAGGCCTTTATTTAAAAAGCTTGGTCTATTAACTGTGCCATCTTTGTATGTATATGAAGTTGTAATGCATGTGAAAAAGAGTGGTGTGATCCAGAATTCAGATGTTCATGAGTATAATACGCGAAACAGAGCAGATTATCATATAATGGGTCACAATAGTAGGTTATTTGAACAAAAACCAGATTATATTGGTAGGAAATTTTATAACAAGCTACCTCAAATCTTGAAAAGTAATGATGATTTGAAGATTTTCAAAAAACAAATGAAAAAATATTTAGTTGATAAGCTTTTTATAGTGTACAAGAATTCCTTTCAAACCTAAACTAGGTTGAACTACTTAGTGTTAGAATTATTATGTAATAACATGACTTGTCTTATACTCCATGACTGGAGTCTTTAGGACGTAATCTTAAAAAAAAAAAAAAAAAAAAAAAAAAAAAAAAAAAAAAAAAAACAATTGTTTGTGTTAGTGATGCTAGACACCCCTTTCTGGATAGAGAATTCACTTTGTGGCAGTTAGATCAGGTAATATCTAAATCCAAGAACAAAAAACCACCTGGTGTCGATGGAATACATTATGATTTTTTCAAGTCTTTACCAATGAAATGGAGAGATTATTTGCTAAATTTATTCAATAAAATAGTACATATTATGGAGGAGGTACGCCAGGAATTGTCTAAGATTGTCATGTTTTTCCTATATAAGAAGGGAGATGAGTATGACCTTAATAAGAGTCCATTTTTGTTCTCCTGCTATTTGAGAAATATTGAGTCCTTTTTCAGGGGAAGAGACATCCATGGCATTCCATCAACAAGTTATTGTTTGCTGATGATATTGTAATCTTAGCAGATAGTGAGGTGGACCTGTGTAACAAGCTGCAATTGGATTCCAATTGCCCATTGTCAAAGTCCATTGTATCACACAATTGTAAATGGCCGCTAATGCATCTATATACTTGTATGTTGATAATAGAGGCGCAAAATTGAACTGCATGTCAAATTGTCCTATTTGTAATATTCTTGAGAGAGAAGATGTAGAACATTCCTTAGTACGTTGTCCAATGTATAACTACTCTATTCGTTCCTACTTTCTTGGCGAATTTATCCAAAATGTTGTGTCAAATGTCGACAAAGTAATGATACTTCTATAAAATTTGAGTGAGAGGAAAATAAATAAGTATTCCTTTAAGCAGTAAAAGCAATTGAAATTCGCTCCTTGATTTGTAGTGATGTAGGTGATTTCACAAGTAGGATTTTCTGTAACTCATAGAAATATGTGTAATGATTGTTATTGCATGCCCCGAAGTAGACATTGGGTCTACATTTTTTTGGCTTGAAAAAATTGAATTCCACCCAAGAGTAGTGTAGTCTTATTGTAAATAAAGTAATTCGTTCTGACTTAACTACCATCATTATTCTCTTTAGCATGCCTGTAAATTTATTCAATGGCTTGAAATCTTGTATTTCAAATTCAAAGTAATAACATGTAAATATGTATTAGCCTATGTATCAATCAATTGCTCAACGATGCTTTCAAACCTCAATTTAACATGCTATAGGATATAAATAATTATTATATTAATAAATAATACCAAAATTATTTTTATCATGTTTTTTTTAAATAGGTCCTACTGAATTTTAGGTTATGTACGTCTATTGTGATTTACTGCTTATACAATTTCCAAGTATAGGCTACTTACTTCTGACTCCATTTTAGTATTTTATATTGAAATTTAGTTTTATTATTGATAATTGATATTGGGCTAAGACAAAATAAGCTACTTACCAAACTATTATAAATTAATTGAAAGACAGCCAAATGGGAAGATGCGATACCATAGCACAGAATACATACAGAAGGGTGACTTCCAATCTAATAGTGCACTTTACATGGCACCAAGACCAACTAACTTGAGTGCACCGAGACCGCGCCATCTTTATAAAAATTAAATTTACCGCTTAATATTTAGAAACACTCAAATCCAAGAATTGCTACTTTTGTTCTTATTTTCAAAACATAACTTGAAATTTATCAATTCGAATCAATGCATCATGTGATATTATGAAAGTATAAAGTTGATTTATTCAGTGATTGGAAAAACTTTCATAAATTCTGATACAAGCTAAATTTCGACAAGGCGACAAAGTTGGACAGCTGATGTAATATGATGGAAGCAAACTTAGACCATTTATTTACCTCTATAAATGGTCTAAGGAAGCAAATAATGAAGTAACTTATTTGCATGTAATTAGTATTTGTTTAAAATTAAACAGCTGACTCATCCCTACTAATAATACCTCCACTATATCACCTATTATAATTGTATTGACCGAGCGAAGTGAGGTCTAAGATTCAAGTCGACGGTTTGGCATTTCTCTTGATGTTTGAATGTTTATATGTTGCATTTCAAGGATAATATAAAAGGAAAAAATCTGGTGTGGTACACTCACACAACTTTCCTTGCTCATTGAACTATAAGCCTTATTATCAAACGAGAATAATTTAGGGGAATAACATAATGACGATTGACGGCAACATAATATTTGCAACTACGATCAGGCTACTGTATATGTGTATATACAATTGTTTTCAGAGTACTTTTTCCTTTATGTAAATTGTGAAATTCGATGAATTTTTTGAAATTCGTCAAAGCAGCTGTTCTACAGATGAAATATCTTGACTATGACTGTGTTCTTTTTATAAACTGCTCTACCTACCGTACCCACGGTATATGGAAGAAGAAAAAGTAAAAACCGTGTACCTACCTATCTCATGCACGAGAAGGAGGTTACAAAGTCCATTTCTCAAGGATTGGGTGAACCAATGATATAGAGAATAAGATTAAGAAGAGCGAAGTCCGCTATGATGCCACTGCGCTAGTGTAGCTACCAGAAATTTCGGGCAAGAAGTCGGGTATTTGTATTTGCTGTGTAGAAAAAGAGCCTTTTTCAAATGATAATATTTTTTTATTGAAGCAATAAAAAATATTCAAAGTATGGTAGTTTCATGCAGTGCTTATGGATGAACGAATCTGCATGCGCCAGATAAAAATATTTCTTTTCATACATAAGTATTTTTATATTTTCATTGGTCATGTATCAAGCAGGCTAAGCCTAGTGCCAAATGATCGTTTCAAGGAATATTGTGCTTAGGTTGATTCATTATCATTATTTGCCAAGTACCTAATAAAATATAAGTTTCGGTAATATTATAATAAATATTTTATTTCCATAGATCCAATATAGGTATCCATATTCCATTCCATTAATTTGTCTTATATTGTAATACTAGCCGTCAGGCTCGCTTCGCTCGCCATATCCGTCTAGCCAGGGGGCTCCGCCCCTGGACCCCCGACTGGATCGTCCAAGAATGAGATTAGCAGGCTCGCTTCGCTCGCCTGCATTTTTATCATGTTAGGACAATCCAGTCGGGGGTCCAGACTAAACGTCTGGCTAAACGGATATGGCGAGCGAAGCGAGCCTGACGGCTAGTAATATAATATTCCCAGGATTGAAGTAGCAGTGCCCAATCAATTTTTCCGCGATAAATGCATTCAAATCTTCAACTTGGTGCCAACCTAACAAAGTCAACTCAACTTAATGCCAACCTGACAAAATTATTAATTTAGTTGCCAGTTAACAACTGTTTCGAAGAGGTACTCTATCTAGATTATAGTTCTATAGTAACATATGATATGGAAATTTCAATTATAATTAAGAGATTGGTAGATGTAGATTTTCCACAACATGACAACAATTGAACAATGGCGTCATTCCATCATTGAAGATAGTTATCACAAATTGCAGCAGTATCATTTTATTTCAATGACTTATATAATAAAATTAAAATAAAACTTGACAAACGATGTTGGTGGGTTGAACGATTGTAGGTTGAAGTAAGGAAATAAATTGCTACATGGCATAATATTGACAATTCAATCTTTCTTAGGTTGTCAAACATTATGTTGTTAATATACTGAATCTATTCAACTAGTTATCTAAACAAAAAATGATATCATCATGAGGAAGCAATAACTCCATAAGAACGATTGGCTCTAACTTTGAGATTCTTGGCATTAGGCGATTCATTTGTTGGTTTCCAATATCTATCTATTCAGAATCTCAAAAAAGAAAAATTCTACAATAATTCCAGAAGTTTTGATGACCTAATCAAAGCACTTAAGACTGTCTCACAAATTGACAGTCGTCTTTAAGGAAATTAGCCATAAATTGATCAAATACTAATTGCTGCCCATTTTAAACTAACTCTGCTCTTACACATGACAAAACAAGATTCTCCAAAAGATTAGCTTCAAGATTTACCTTCAAGGGAATACTAGTTCAAAGTTTGAATATATCTCTCTATAGATAGCCTAGCTATCTAAAACGTATAATCATATTGAAGATTACAATTTTAATTAACAACTCTGATTGATAACATGAAACAAACACAAGATGATTTGATAGCCACAGTAAAATAATATTTGAGCTATACTTTCTTGTAGGAACCCTGTAGAGAAGCTTTTTTTTCACTTAAATTATGCAGTTCTAAATTTGTTAATCATGATACAAATTATATACTCCATGCATGTTTCTATTTAAATATTTGACAATCCACATATCCTACAAAATTACAAAAATCCTACAATTTACAATTAGTTATTGGATCACAATTTGATTTGTCATTCATTAACTAATTCATTGGAATAGGTTATGACGCCTTCAATTTTACGTTTTGCCTCACCCGTATGGCAAAATCGCGTCCACACGTACATTCAATGCTCGCCCGAGGCGCCTTTGAGCACGCCAAAATACCGACAGGGTTCCGGTTCGCCCACATGCCTCAGCGAACAGTGTCCACACGTGCGAATGCAAGCCCATACACGTATGCTCACCCGAGGCAAACGTACGTGTGTACACCGTTTTAGAGTTAAAATATTGCCAAAAGATTTCTTAGTGCGCCTCTAAAGGGCCAACTGAACATACCTACCAAATTTGAACGTTTTTGGTCCGGTAGATTTTTAGTTCTGCGAGTGAGTGAGTGAGTGAGTGAGTGAGTGAGTGAGTGAGTGAGTCAGTCAGTGAGTGAGTGCCATTTCGCTTTTATATATATAGATTTTGTGAACTACCGTATGAAAATATTGTATGCTAGATTTGTATTATAAAAAATATTATTTGCTAAAATTGTCTATAAATTCTTCATTATTGCTATTTTTTTATTTTTCCCGTTCTTATAATATGTAGTTATTTATTATCTTGTATTAAATATGGGAGTATAGAGTATAGTGTTAGGTACCTATACTTAAGTTGCAAAACGAATGAGAAACTTGTTTCATGGAATATTGTGATAACAGTTAATTTATTATTATTTGCCATCTAATAGAATATACAGTAATATTAGCGATCTATAATTTTTGTTTTACTTTTCCCGTTCTTATAGTATGTAGTTATTTATTATCTTATATTAAATATAGGAGTATAGAGTATAGTTAGGTACCTATACTTGAGTTGCAAAACGAATGGAAACAGTTTCACCAGATATTGTGATAACAGTTAATTTATTATTTGCCATCTAATAAAATATATGGTAATATTAGCGATCTATAATAAATTAATGTTTTATTTTCCATATCCTAAATACATGGTAATAGGGAAATATTGTAAAAATGAGATTCATTTGCTAATAGAATGGATCAAAATCTGTAGTGAGGTAGGTTCACTAAATTAGATGTTTGGTCGAGTTAAACATAATGTTCAATGAACAAATCATTGTATCATATGGTAATGGAAATGACGAAAAGTTGAAAAAAATTATATTGAAATCCATCAAGTATGTCGAAAGATATAACGCAATGAAAGTCGATGTTTTCCCATATAAGTCTGTCTGGGCGCCTGACTTCTTGCCCGATATTCAATGGCGACGAGAAATGAAGGAGACATCATGCTTCCAAACGCTTGAAGGTATAGCTTAGTCATCTAACTATACATATCAATGGGGTGAACCCCCATTAGTACCCCAGGAAAAAGACTCATGTCAGTTGATAGAGCTAATAAATAATAAATAACTATACAGGGTATGGATTTGAAAAAAATCGTTAGAGCCGTTTTTGAGAAAATCGTGAAAAACATGGTTTTTTAGTAACTGTCATTTTTCTCAAGAATATTACGGAGCTCCTGCAATTTTCTCAAAAATGAGACTCATGTTAGTTGATAGGGCTCATAAAAAGCTATCCATGGTAAAAATTTGAAGAAAATCGTTAGAGCCGTTTTCGAGAAAACCGTGAAAAACATGGCTTTTTAGTCATTATCCGCCATTTTTCTCAAGAATATTACGGAGCTCCTGGAATTTTCCCAGAAATGAGACTCATGCCAGTTGATAGTGCTTATGAATAGCTATCAATGGTATAAATTTGAAGAAAATCGTTGGAGCCGTTTTCGAGAAAATCGTGAAAAACATGGTTTTTTAGTCATTATCCGCCATTTTTCTCAAGAATATTACGGAGCTCCTGGAATTTTCCCAGAAATGAGACTCATGCCAGTTGATAGGGCTTATGAATAGCTATCCATGGTATGAATTTGAAGAAAATCGTTGGAGCCGTTTTCGAGAAAACCGTGAAAAACATGGTTTTTTAGTCATTTTCCGCCATTTTTCTCAAGAATATTACGGAGCTCCTGAAATTTTCCCAGAAATGAGACTTATGCCAGTTGATAGGGCTTATAAATAGCTATCCATGGTATAAATTTGAAGAAAATCGTTAGAGCCATTTTCGAGAAAAACTTGAAAAACATGGTTTTTTAGTAATTATCCGCCATTTTTTCCGCCATCTTGAATTGAATTTTATTGAATTTCTTATTGTCGGGTCCTCATGGTATAAGGACCTTAATTTTAAAATTTCAAGTCGATCGGTTAATTAGGAATGGAGCTATCGTGTTCACAGACATACACACACACATACACACACACACACACACACATATATACACACACACAGACCAATACCCAAAAATCATGTTTTTGGACTCAGGGGACCTTGAAACGTATAGAAAACTTGAAATTGGGGTACCTTAATTTTTTTTGGAAAGCAATACTTTCCTTACCTATGGTAGTAGGGCAAGGAAAGTAAAAAGAGTCTCCTTCATACGCCAATATTAGAGTAAAAAGCAGACTTTAGAATTATTCATCATAAATCAGCTGACAAGTGATCCCCCATCTATGCAAGCCACTTTCTGTACTTGAGAATGATACACACAAGATGTATTGGGATAGCTCTGTGCTGACTGACAGGACAGTTGTGCACAACCGGCCAGACATCATCCTCATGGACAAGACAGCCAGGGAGACTATTTTGATTGATGTTGGCATACCATATTGCCACAACTTGGAACAATATTACAATGAGAAAATATCCAAGTATCTCCCCCTGGCTGCTGAGATCAGGGATGTCTGGAAGCAGGGAAAAGTTACAACTGTACCTGTAATTATCTCTACTGTTGGAGTGATCAGGCAGAAGGTTTCAGCGACCCTCAGTCGCCTTGGTGTCTCGGCGAGTGCAAAACATGGAATTCAAAAGGCGGTTGTACTCAGCACGGTATCAACAGTGAACTCTAAACTAACTGGAATGGACTAACAACACAAAAAAAGTGAGGCAGCTGGTAAAGATAGGCAACCCGCATTGCTGTGGGATTCGTTCATTTTGTTACGCATTGGCTCTTATGGGAGAATGCATTGCACAGTCTCAATTTCTATTTTATTTCTATATTGTATGTCTTATTCCACGGAAGATTTATTTTTCCTTTATTAAGCAGTTCATTGTTAACTTTTTGAGAGCAAAAATAATGAAATAGGTTGGATATTAATAAAGAAAAGAATTTTTTTATTTGTGACCGCAGTAGTTTTAGTATTGTCAACTTTTCACAAGCATGGGAATAACTTTGGGCCAGATTTAAGAAAAGCGTATTATTTATTTATTTTCATTTATTTAACAAGGACAAATATAAACTGTCATGAAATGTACTAATAAAGATACTTTTTATTTAAAATAAAAAATTAGATAAAATACTCTAACTTCAGGGTAAGTTATTGATCAATAATACTCTACCTTTGGACGTATAACTGAATTTGAACCCCTCTAAAGGGGGTGAATTGGGGGTTGTACTGTAACTAGAATATTTTAAATGTGAACACCCATTGTGTGGTATATGGGTGTTTACATTCAAAATATTTTAGTTACTACCCCTAAGTTACCCCTTTATGAAAGGTTGGAATTCAGTTGTACTATGTCAAAAGGTCAAGTATTTGATCAATTATCCTGAAAGTAAGAGTATCATATCTATCTACAAGTGTCTCCAACTTATTTAAGGGTTCCCATACATATGACTCACTCTGTATACGAAAATAAATTACCTCACATGAAAATAATAATACAACTCAAAAAGGTTTACAGCTTAATGCCGAAAGAAACCTAATTTACATCAAAAGTATGACACAAATCCTATCCTATTATTAAATGAACAATTTCTGTTTATATGTTTATATCAAGCTATTAACATTTTGTTAATAACTTAGTTGTAAACGCAGCTTTACAATACTGTGTTTTAAAAATTGAAACGAAACTGAATTAAGAAAACATAAAAAAATTTATTCTTCATGACATTAATTTGGAGGAATACCAGTTTGTGCCAAACAAGCCTGTTGTTGTATCCCAATTGTTTTCATATTATGATCTATGATATGTATTTACAAATGAATGAAATTAATCAATTTTTGAAGCCAGAAAGGAAGAACGAACCTTATTCATAACAGACTTCACTGCAGGATTCACCCAGCAAGTTTCTACTTATTAATAAAATAAATTGTATCAATTGAAGATGTAGGTTTAAATAAATTTGGATAAGAGAGTGAGAATTGACAGAATCATGATTAAAACAAGACTGTGCAGGTAGGACAATAATTACAACAGTTTATATCCCCACAGTTTACAAAAGCTTCTGTAATTGGAGCTACCTATAATTTTCTGAAGCTGTGGTAGGTGAACATTAAAAATGCTTAGCTAGGAGTTGTTTCTCCTGTATTTGTTTTGGTATGTTTTTTCAAATAACCTAACACAGCACTTTTGTAGTCACAAAACTTGCAGCTGAAAGGTTTTTCTCCAGTATGTGTTCTGATATGTGTTTTCAAAGTACCTAACCTAGCACTTTTAAAATCACAAAATTCGCAGATGAAAGGTTTTTCTCCAGTATGTGCTCTGATATGTTCTTTCAAAATACCTAACCTAGCACATTTGTAGTCACAAAACTTGCAGCTGAAAGGTTTTTCTCCAGTATGTATTTTGGTATGTTTCTTCAAATCACCTGAATGAGTACTTTTGTAGTTACAAAACTTGCAGCTGAAAGGTTTTTCTCTAGTATGTGTTCTAATATGTGTTTTCAAATTTCCTAATTGAGCACTTTTGTAGTCACAAAACTTACAACTGAAAGGTTTTTCTGCTGTATGAGTTCTGATATGTCTTTTCATATTATCAAACTTAGCACTTTTGAAGTCACAAAATTTGCAGCTGAAAGGTTTTTCTCCAGTATGTGTTCTGATATGTCTTTTCAAATCACCAGACTTGGCACTTTTGTAGTCACAAAACTTGCAACTGAAAGGTTTCTCTGCTGTATGAATTCTGATATGTATTTTCAAATCACCTGAATGAGCACTTTTGAAGTCACAAAACTTGCAGCTGAAAGTTTTTTCTGCTGTATGTGTTCTGATATGTGTTTTCAAATTACCTAACCTGGCACTTTTGTAGTCACAAAACTCGCAGCTGAAAGGCTTTTCTCCAGTATGTATTTTGGTATGTTTCTTCAAATCACCTGAATGAGCACTTTTGAAGTCACAAAACTTGCAGCTGAAAGGTTTTTCTCCAGTATGTATTTTGGTATGTTTCTTCAAATCACCTGAATGAGTACTTTTGTAGTTACAAAACTTGCAGCTGAAAGGTTTTTCTCTAGTATGTGTTCTAATATGTGTTTTCAAATTTCCTAATTGAGCACTTTTGTAGTCACAAAACTTACAACTGAAAGGTTTTTCTGCTGTATGAGTTCTGATATGTCTTTTCATATTATCAAACTTAGCACTTTTGAAGTTACAAAACTTGCAGCTGAAAGGTTTTTCTCCAGTATGTGTTCTGATATGTCTTTTCAAATGACCTGACTTGGCACTTTTGTAGTCACAAAACTTACAACTGAAAGGTTTTTCTGCTGTATGTGTTCTGATATGTGTTTTCAAATTTCCTAATTGAGCACTTTTGTAGTCACAAAACTTGCAGCTGAAAGTTTTTTCTGCTGTATGTGTTTTTCAGCAGTTTTTTCAGCAGAGTGACGGCCAGACATCATCCTCATGGACAAGACAGCCAGGGAGACTATTTTGATTGATGTTGGCATACCATATTGCCACAACTTGGAACAATATTACAATGAGAAAATATCCAAGTATCTCCCCCTGGCTGCTGAGATCAGGGATGTCTGGAAGCAGGGAAAAGTTACAACTGTACCTGTAATTATCTCTACTGTTGGAGTGATCAGGCAGAAGGTTTCAGCGACCTTCAGTCGCCTTGGTGTCTCGGCGAGTGCAAAACATGGAATTCAAAAGGCGGTTGTACTCAGCACGGTATCAACAGTGAACTCTAAACTAACTGGAATGGACTAACAACACAAAAAAAGTGAGGCAGCTGGTAAAGATAGGCAACCCGCATTGCTGTGGGATTCGTTCATTTTGTTACGCATTGGCTCTTATGGGAGAATGCATTGCACAGTCTCAATTTCTATTTTATTTCTATATTGTATGTCTTATTCCACGGAAGATTTATTTTTCCTTTATTAAGCAGTTCATTGTTAACTTTTTGAGAGCAAAAATAATGAAATAGGTTGGATATTAATAAAGAAAAGAATTTTTTATTTGTGACCGCAGTAGTTTTAGTATTGTCAACTTTTCACAAGCATGGGAATAACTTTGGGCCAGATTTAAGAAAAGCGTATTATTTATTTATTTTCATTTATTTAACAAGGACAAATATAAACTGTCATGAAATGTACTAATAAAGATACTTTTTATTTAAAATAAAAAATTAGATAAAATACTCTAACTTCAGGGTAAGTTATTGATCAATAATACTCTACCTTTGGACGTATAACTGAATTTGAACCCCTCTAAAGGGGGTGAATTGGGGGTTGTACTGTAACTAGAATATTTTAAATGTGAACACCCATTGTGTGGTATATGGGTGTTTACATTCAAAATATTTTAGTTACTACCCCTAAGTTACCCCTTTATGAAAGGTTGGAATTCAGTTGTACTATGTCAAAAGGTCAAGTATTTGATCAATTATCCTGAAAGTAAGAGTATCATATCTATCTACAAGTGTCTCCAACTTATTTAAGGGTTCCCATACATATGACTCACTCTGTATACGAAAATAAATTACCTCACATGAAAATAATAATACAACTCAAAAAGGTTTACAGCTTAATGCCGAAACAAACCTAATTTACATCAAAAGTATGACACAAATCCTATCCTATTATTAAATGAACAATTTCTGTTTATATGTTTATATTAAGCTATTAACATTTTGTTAATAACTTAGTTGTAAACGCAGCTTTACAATACTGTGTTTTAAAAATTGAAACGAAACTGAATTAAGAAAACATAAAAAAATTTATTCTTCATGACATTAATTTGGAGGAATACCAGTTTTGTGTCAAACAAGCCTGTTGTTGTATCCCAATTGTTTTCATATTATGATCTGTGATATGTATTTACAAATGAATGAAATTAATCAATTTTTGAAGCCAGAAAGGAAGAACGAACCTTATTCATAACAGACTTCACTGCAGGATTCACCCAGCAAGTTTCTACTTATTAATAAAATAAATTGTATCAATTGAAGATGTAGGTTTAAATAAATTTGGATAAGAGAGTGAGAATTGACAGAATCATGATTAAAACAAGACTGTGCAGGTAGGACAATAATTACAACAGTTTATATCCCCACAGTTTACAAAAGCTTCTGTAATTGGAGCTACCTATAATTTTCTGAAGCTGTGGTAGGTGAACATTAAAAATGCTTAGCTAGGAGTTGTTTCTCCTGTATTTATTTTGGTATGTTTCTTCAAATCACCTGAATGAGCACTTTTGAAGTCACAAAATTTGCAGCTGAAAGGTTTTTCTCCAGTATGTGTTCTGATATGTGTTTTCAAAGTACCTAACCTAGCACTTTTAAAACCCCAAAGTCTAGATGGTACACTGATAATTTATCAGCTCTCAAAGAGGAATGTTTGAATATGTATAGTCTTCACAAGTACACGGGTCTGGCTTACCATTGTGAATTGTATAAGATATTGAGATCCAGGTACAAATACATGGTATTCATGCTAAGCGTGAGTATTATTGTAATAAAGTATTGCAGACTAAAAATAAATCACATGCTATTTGGTCAGTTATAAAAGAGAATTTGAATGTTAACGATAGAACATCGGTATCACAGGTAACTGATCTCACAAGTGATAAATTTAATAAATGCTTCCTTGATAATGTAGAGTCAACAAAACAAAATATCCAACAATCAAGACATGATATGCCATATTATTTGAAAAAATTTGTTCATGCTAGACAGAATAATATCAACTCTGTTTTCTCAGTTGGCCATTTCAGTGTTGAAGAGGTCTATAACGCCATTTTTTCTCTCAGTAATAGTATGAGTTTGGATGTGTATTGTTTGAATTCTGCTCTTTTAAAACTTGCTGCACCTTATATAGTGGAGGTATTGTCATATTTATTCAATCATGTGTGAAAGAGGGTGTAATTCCTGTGTGCTTGAAATTGTCAAAAGTTATTCCACTGTATAAGAGAGGTACTAAATCTGATTGTAGTAACTATCGACCAGTGTCAATCATACCAATTATTGCTAAGGTTTTGAAATATTGCTGAATACTCGATTAGTTAAATATTTTGAGGGTGAACAGCTTTTTTCAGATAAACAATATGGTTTCAGATCCAAAAGAGGAACAAATACTGCAATTCGTAATTTTGTGAAAGCTTGTGTGGATGCTTTAGATAGTAGAGAAAAGGTCATGGGGAGCTGGTATGATATGAGTAGAGCATTCGACACAATATCCCATGATATATTGTTATATAAATTGAAATACTATGGCTTTGATCGGTTTGCATTACAACTTTTTAAAGAATATTTGTCAGGGAGGTACCAATCGGTTTATTTTAATGGGTCCTTTTCAGCATATCTGCCTCTCAAATCAGGGGTACCTCAGGGATCCATATTAGGACCCACATTGTTTATAATATATGTTAATGACTTACCATTAGCGATAGGAGACGATAGAGTGAATGCATACATGTATGCTGATGACTTGGCAATTCAGGTAAATAATAAATGTTTAAATTCAGTTGAACGTTTTATAAATGATGCAATACTGTTATAATAGACTGGACAGCAGCCAACTCACTTAGTCTGAACAGCAACAAAACCCAAACGATGAATTTTTCCTTGGCTAATTATTCAGAAAATGGGGAGGTGAAGTTTTGGGTGTGACGTTAGAGTCAAACATGAAATGGGGCATACACATTGAAAATATAAGTAAAAAAGTTGCTAGGGGTGTATTTCTCATCAGGAAATTTAGACCTTTTGTCAATGTTGATGTATTGCTGTCAATTTACTATGCACACATTCAAAGTCATTTGTCATATGGCATAGTGGTTTGGGGACACTCGTCTGAAATGAAAAAGCTCATGATTTTACAAAAAGAGCTGTGAGAGCTATTTTTAATGTCCACTGTAGAACTCATTGTAAACCTTTGATCAGAGAGCTAAGAATACTAACGGTTCCATCTCTTTTTATTCTTGAGTGTCTGTTGTATGTAAAAAGTTACATGCATGAAATGCAGACAAATAATCACATTCACAATTATGGAACACGCCAGAAGACATTGTTGCATAGAAGTCAATGTAACTTACAACTAACTCTGAACAGTTTTTATGAATTTGGTAAGAGAATTTATAACTTGTTGCCAACGGAAGTCAGAGAATTAAATATGAGCAGTTTTAAAAAATGCGTGAAAGACATGTTGTGTGAGCTTTGTGTCTATAGTGTTAATGAGTTTGTAGAATGTTTGACACTTGATAACACATCTATGGACATATAGAATATTATTGTTGTTGTCCTGTTTTTATATTGTTGATTTGTTATTACTATTATTATTGTTAGTGTTACAAAACGTTACCATACTTATTCATGTATTGATGAATGAAGAATGTTATGAATTGTAAATGTACCTGACCTTGTTATACAATTTGTTTTGTAATGACAATAAACAATTTTGATTGATTGATTGATTGTTCTGATGTGTGTATTCAAATTACCTAACCTGGCACTTTTGTAGTCACAAAACTCGCAGCTGAAAGGCTTTTCTCCAGTATGTGTTGTGATATGTTCTTTCAAATGACGAGAATAAGCACTTCTGAAGTCACAAAAATCGCAGCTGAAAGTTTTTTCTCCAGTGTGTTTTCTAATATGTCTCTTGAAATGAGACTGTGGTGTTTCATAGCTACAGTGATCACAGCTATAGAGCTTTGTATTTGTGCCAACCACAGATGACTCAGTGCATTTTTCCACTGGAGAGATTGGATGCTCATTCAGTCCACCCACTTCTGTTCCATCGTCTCGGCCAGATGTGCTGCAGTTTGAAGGCCACATCTCTGGTTCACTGTTCATTGAACTTCCTTCAGCCTCTTGCTCATCTGCAATCATCAATCATTCAACTTGTACATTATGGGGAAACAGGATATTATATAGTTACATCTATGTTTGGAAGTGAGTTTCGTGTTATCACCTTCTATAGTAGAAATCTGTGTTCCAAGTCCTCCCAGCATATCTGATACAACATTATCAATTCTTAATTCTCGGTAATAATGATTAATTTCAAATAAAATATAGTATCTTTTTTGTCAAGAGGATATTTTTTGTAAAATTTGATATTAAATTTTCATGAAGTTACATAGAGACAATGATAATAGAAGTTTAAGTTATCAGATATAATAAATGATATTAAAGGAGTTCAAATTGATGAAAAGTTGTAGGCAATCATCTTTGGATAGATAAATGCGATTTTATGGAATATTCTGAACATATGAATATTCTGAATATTCTTGACTGGTGGGATTGCCAAAATGAGCAAACAAATTAGTGTGAAGGATATTATCAATAACGATCTTATTATGCAGATTAATGATCTTGAACAATATGGTAGAAAAAATAACTTGGAAATTCACTGTCTTGATGCAACTCATAGGTCTCCGCTCAAGGATTTGAAACACATAGCTGAGAAAATAAACTTGAACTTTAGAGAAGTGCTACTCATAGACTACCTGTCCTAAAAACCACCGCAAATTCATCAGAAAATGTTCCTGTGTTGATTGTGCAGTTCATTTTGAAATTGGTTCGTCCTGAATGGCTTACTAAAGGCTGTACAGCAAAACTAACAAAATTCTAAGAAACCCGTCAGATAAATCAGTATTATTTAATGAAAATCTCACAGCTTTTAATAAAAGATTGTTCGTGCAAACCAGGAATAAGGCAAGATCTCTTGGTTATGAGTTTGTATGGACCTCTCAGGGTAGAATTTTTGTAAGAAAGGAACCTCAGGCACAAGTAATTCGTATTAAATGCGAATCAGACCTTGACAAAACTATTTAAAGATATTGTACTTGTAGTGCTTTGTAGTTACATTATTGTTTTCTTATTCCTGTTATCTGCTATTTTATCTCTTTTTATATAATGTGTATTATCACCCTATTCTCTATAATGCATGAACATACTATCCCAGGTAAACTCAAAATTATAATTACAATCCCCTTTTAATTAATCAACAACTACAATCATAATTGACTATGATTTTCAAATTGAGGAGATGGTTGAGCCATGCAAAACGTTCCCGACAATCGATAGCTGGCTTGCTGATAAGAGCGTCCCTTCCTTGTTAGCTCAACAGATTAGTTATCCATTCAAAATTATCTACCTTGAAATTAGATCATTGAGACAGAATTTTGACAAATTTACTGCAGCTATCTTTAATGCGAATATTGATATTATTTTGTTATCAGAAATCAATATCGATCCTGACCTAAATAGCCTTTCTCAAATAAATGGTTATAAAGCATTTGCCAAGATATGGCATTGAATCATGGGTAAGTGCAGCCAATTATCTTTTATCTAGAGTTTGACGAATACTATTGAGAACATTAAAATACTACCATCATTACAATAACTACCATCATTTCTTATGTTAATAATATTGATCCATACAACCCACGTAGCTTACAAATATTCTATCATACCTTATCGCCCAAACATTTCTATCTTTTCAAAATTGTAATACTCCACAAAGAAAATTTATACTATAGACTCCTTGCTCCTCCCTCACCCTACAATTTAAGATCTCCGTCAATATATGTAGTTCCCAGATTCAATAATATTTATGGTAAAAGATTCCTACATTATGTAATTCCCTAATTATTAAACAGACTTCCTCCAAATATTCGTGATTACTCTAAGAGGGATGTAATGTTGTATCTCAATAATAACAGCACAATCAATTTATGAAACTAATAATATTACAAACGTACACATAATTTAAGAAACATCAAGTTAAAAAATGACAGCATATGCTTACATTATTAGAATTTTTCAATTTTTGCTGGCTGAAGTTTTAAGTTTTTCCTTTTATTGTCACTGCCACCTGCCTCAATGATAAAAATGTACTATTACTTGTGTAAAACAATTTCTCCCTTTTCCTTTTTATTTCATTCCTTTCTAATAAATTTTTATTTTTCCATTTTTTTATTGATTCTGTATCAAAATCTGATGTATATTTCTTATTTTATTTTTGCATTTTGTATTAGTTTTCTTTCATTTTTTACTTGAAATCTTTGAAGTGTAATATTTATTTTGTCTAAGTTTAGCCTATTTATCTTTTGTAACTCATTTTTTTCTTAAACTGGGCACCCTCCGAAAAACCTTTGGGTTTGGCAGGACCCTCAACTGTTTGTATTGTGAATAAAAATTTTGATTTGACATTACATGTAACACACTACACATCTGTTCCATAGATGTGCATGGTTGACATGTGGCAGACAGCCCATTCAGGAGTAGCATTTACACAGGAGTCCCACTCCCAAACATCAAACCACTTTATGTGAGAAAGCTGGCTACAATCTTATCACTCAAGAAATGAGTGTAGACCCTGGTCAATCAATAATTGATTAGTAATAGAATGCATCTCACCATATGCATCCTCTTTGATGAAGATCATGTTGTAGCCAGGGATTAGATAATGTTGTTGGCTGTTATCATCTTCCACTGCAGCTGGTTGCTGGCTGCTATCATCCTCCTCCTCCTCCTCCTCCTCCTTTTTAATAGTAACAGTCGCCATCTGCAACACATACACATTCACAATCAATAGCAGGATTATTATTATTCACAGTGGTTGATGAGGGGGGATAATTTTAGATTACTAGCAGACTGTATTGTAGAAGGGTTGGTATAACAGTAGGTGAATAGCTTTTCTATGATATAAAATGAGAATACAAATTGTAGGATTTAAAAGTGGTATCCACTAAGAATTATTGCAAAAATCCATTGACTACAAGGTGTTTTTTTAATACTGTTACCCAGTATTTAAATAATTTATAAAACAGAAATTCAGATATTAATCAACTGCTGAACTTGAGATTTTGTAGAAATATTGTTTGTAAAAAATTACTTGAGATTTTGTAGATTGTATGAAAATATGGCCAAAGTCTAGGCCCAGTGCTGAAATACTTATCATCAAATTGTTATTATTCTACTCATTATTATTCTGATAACAAGCTAGATTGATTAAATTTTGGCTCCGATAAAGCACTATTTAAACCAACTTTATAGGCTTAGTTTTAACTTGATCAACAATTTTGTAGCCCCTATACTATGTAGTCCCTACACACTATAGTGCGGTCCACGTTATAATGGCAGTGGATAAAGATAGAAGAATAGCGATACCGATTCTCTGCATTAATTAATTATATTTCTAAACTGTCAAAAACATGATTGGCATCGTTGTGGACATAGAAAAGGATAGTACCACTGGCTTTGTCGAATGATAAACTAGGATAGCAAAACCAAAGTTGATCAAATACTGTCATTATAACGTGGACCGCACAATAGACCACTGTCTATAAGAAAATATCTCATTATTATTTTCATTGCTATTCCAGTGCTTTCCTCTCATATATTTCTCGACTCACCTACAATATAACAAAAATATGATATTAGATTCTAATTTTTGTGGCTGATCCAGCAACAAAAAATCAGGTTTCATTTTGAGTGGAAATACAGCACTGTTGATAAGTGATGAACTTGATAGAAATATAGAGGAGTTATTAGAGAAGTGCAAATAATTATGGCCTGGACACACACAACTGCACCGAGCCCGCGCCACAGTACAACCGAGTGTCGGACGTACTACGGCGAGTGAGAAAACATAGGCTTTCAAACGTTTAGTGACATATATACTACCATACTGCGTCAGCACTGTCAGTCACCATGATTGTTTCCTGAGCGGTGCCTGCACTGTCACAGACTAGTTCAGTTTACTTTTTGATGGGTACAGTGCGACTTCGTTTACAGTGAAAAACTTATTGAAGAGATACTGAATTTTTCAGTTTTGTACGATCAAATTGATGAGAAATATGGTTGAACAGAAGAGTAAGTTAAACTAAAAGTAAAAGTAGAACCAAATAAGTTAGGCCAAAGGTATAATAGATATAATATGATGAATAATAAGATAAACAACAAAAAGGATAAAAGTAGAACCTGTTACTGTGTCTTAAATTTCAAATTTGAAACTATTTACATGTCGGTGCAGTAGGCAGAAGATAACAATTTTATTGCTTAATACCTTAATACCTTCAGCTTCATCCATTACCCACAATTATTGTGGGATCGATGGCGTCAAAAAATCAAAACATGTACAAACACATGAGAAAAAAAACTGTAACAGTTCAGATGGCAGTGATCCAGTGCTCATGCTCTCAATAAAAATTCAAATTATCACTCATAAATTCGTTCACACTGTAGTATGCCTTTGCACACAGTAGCTTCCAGACGGTTCTCCTGAAGGTGGCCTCATCCAATTGCTTCACACTATTAGGCAGCTTGTTGTAGAATTTCAGGGCTGAAATCCTGTAACTGGCCTGTGATCGGTGGAGGCATCTCCTGGGGAAATCCAACAGCTCACTGCGCCTGGTGTTGTTGCGGTGGATGTCACTACGGGCAACTAGAGTATGCTGTATCTTCTTGACATACACCAAGCACAGGAGGATGTAATGGCTGAAGACAGTCAGTACACCAAGGCAAGCAAAGATGGGCTTGCAGAGGGCAAGATGATCGCTGCCTGTTATAATTCTTATAGCCCTCTTTTGCAGTCTCAGCACATCAGCAGCCCCTGCTGAATGACCCCACAGAAGCAAGCCATAGGTAATGTGGCAATGGAAGAGCGCATGATACATCATTATCAGGTACTTCTCAGTCACCAGGCCCCTCATCTTGAGCAGCAGAAAGCAAATGCGGGAGAGTCGACTGGTTACTTGCTGTATATGACTGTTCCAGCTGAGTTTGCTGTCCAAGACAAAACCCAGCAGCTTCACTGGATTCTGAGGGTCACACGGCTCACGTGACAATCTGCAGATGATCCTTTGGGTCTTGTCCTCATTCAGCTGGAATCGATTAGCCAGGAACCATGAAGTGGCAGACTGAAGATGCTCCACAGATGCCTCCAAAACCCACTCAAGCTCAGCACCCAATGACAGTAGAGATGCATAATCCGCGAACATCAGAGAGGAACCGTGGTCGTCGAGGTCATTTATCATGACAAGGAACAGTGTAGGCCCCAGCACCGATCCCTGAGGAACACCAAAAGTTACCGGAAGTGTCCGGGAGTCAGCACCACTGAGGGAGACAAGCTGAGTCCTTCCAGAAAGGTAAGAGCCCAAGATGGAAAGGGCAGAGTCTCTAAGACCATAAAAGC
>NC_052517.1:14661186-14693556 GCF_014356525.2 Nilaparvata lugens | reverse complement strand
TTGTGGATGTCAGTGTTTGTGGCCAGATCTGAGATATGGTCGTGAGTGAAGACTAATAATTTGAAAATATAAATTGAGGGTAGAGTTAGAATGTTCAAATAGACGAAAGCCTCTCTACATGACTCATTAAATTTGAGTCCAGCCAAATAGCGAATAGCTCTTTTTTGCAATTTAAATATTTTTTGGAAGTGCAAATCTGCAGTGCTTCCCCATAACTCTATCCCATAAGCAACATGGGAGTGAAACAATGCAAAGTAAACCATCTTTGAAACAGATAATGGTACAAATTTTACCATATTTCTTATCACAAAAAGATCTCTACTCACTCTATTAACTATTACATTAACATGCTCATCCCACACAAACTTGAAATCTAGCTCTAGGCCAAGTAATTTCACAGAATCTGTATTTCGTATACAATCATTTCCTATAAACAAATGTGGCTCAATCGCACTGTGTCTCAGACTAAAATTTATTAGACTACTTTTTTTTGAATTTACTGTCAGGGAGAGCGAATTAAAATACTGAACAACTCTATTACACACCAGATTACAATCAATTTCTAGGTCTTCCAAGTTTCTGTCCGCAAATATCAAAGATGTATCGTCAGCGTATAGCGTCAACTTATTTTGAGGTACAAGAGAAGAAATATCATTTATATATAGTATAAAAAGAAGAGGTCCCAAAATAGAACCCTGCGGTACTCCTGAGGATATTTTAACTAGTTTTGAAGCGGTTTGTTCCTGATCGCCTTGAATTGAAACATACTGATATCGATCAGACAGATATGACTTTATGAGATCATTTGCTCTACCATTTATACCAAGGCCATTTAATTTATCTAACAACAGGCTGTGGTCCACGCAATCGAAAGCCTTAGATAGATCTAGCATTACACCAGCTGTATATTTACCATCTTCAATGTTTGTTATCAGTCCTTCAAAAATCTCTATTAGGGCTGAAGTAGTTGATTTCTGTTTTACAAAACCATGTTGATTGGGTGAAATCAGATTGTGCTTAACAAGGTAGGCTACCAGTCTAGTGAGAATGATGGTTTCAAAAATCTTTGAAAAAGCTGTTAAAATTGAAATGGGTCTGAAATTATTTATGTCATGTTTGCTACCTTCTTTGAAAAGTGGAATAACTTTAGCTATTTTTAAAATGGCCGGAAATTCACCAGATTCGAGCATAGAGTTGATGATGCAAGATATTGGCTGGGCAATGGCTCTTTTACACTGCTTTAACACCCTTAAGGAGACATCATCATGACCAGTGCTATTTTTTGGCTTAAATCTATCAATGGTTTGTAAGATCTCATCTTTGTTAGATGGTATTAGGTAGAAGTGCTCAGATGGCGGAACTGGAACATTCTGGTTGCTTATAGGAGTATTATTAGAAGTCAGTTGTGTTTTATTTAAATCTTTACTTAATCTTTGAGCAACACTAGCAAAAAAATTGTTAAATTCGTCTGCAATATGTCTTTTGACAGTAACATGTTCATCCCCAATATCAAGTCCTAGTAAGTCAATTTTTCGTTCAAACCCTTTACCTCTAAATTGATTTATTAGCTTCCAACTGGTTTTAGATCTATTTGTTGAATTTTTAATTAAATTATCATAAAATTCTTTTTTTGCTCTGGTTACTAGCTGGTCATAATGATTTTTTACACTGTTAATAAGAGATGTATCTAAATTTGGTATTGCGTTTGCCTTCCCTGCTGCAAATTCAAGCACAGTTCTAGTTTGTTTAATTTCTTCAGTCATCCAGTTACCACCGCTACGTTCCTTCCTTTTCGTTGTAGGTGAGGGCTTGGTCACAATAGGACAATGAATGTTGTAATAGTGAAGAAAGGTTTGATGGAACAACTCATATTTGTTGTTTGTTACATTTTCGGAGGCAACAGCACTCCAATCTACAACTGACAAAGCCGCCTCAAAGCCAACCATATTATTGACACTGCAATTACGGAATGTAACATAGGAAATATTTTTTGCAATGGGAGTACAATTCGTAAAATTCAACACAATAGACTGAGCAGTGTGGTCCGATAGCCATGAGTGTATTACGTCTACATTAATATTAGTCAATGAGGAACTAGTAATTATATTATCAATGGCCGTTTCACTAAGCTCTGATACTCTAGTGGGAACTTCAATATTGTACCTTAAACTAAAATGATCCAGTACATTCAAAAAAGCTCTACGTTGGCAAGAATCCATCAAGAAGTCAATATTGAAATCACCTGCACAGATTAATTTGATTCCCATATTCGCCGACAATTTCTCAAGGACATCAATCAGATTGTTGAAAAATAAGTTTATGTCACCATTTGGAGGCCGATAAATACCTAGAAGTACGTATACATCCTTATTTATATTGAACTTGGAACAAGCTAATTCAATGCATCCCTCTATACAAAAATCATTTATGTTCATTTTAACTATGTTACGGGGCTGTTGATTACCGCATGTACTGTGGTATATAGCAACGCCACCCATACTCTTATTAACTCTACAATAATAATCAATTATATGCATATTTTGTACATTCAAACAAGTTAGCTCCGTGTTTTTTAAACCGTGTTCAGTTAGAATTAGGAAATCCGGTCGTTCCAAGTCAAGGAATATTTCTAGTCTATCTATTTTGTTATTTAAAGATCTAATGTTCTGGTGTATAAATTTTATTTTCAGAGGCGCTGACTTATTTGTTTGAGCAGATAAGGCATCATTATTGACAAAATTCAACCGATATTGATTAGTATCAATACCGGCCAAGTGGTCTAGTTTTTTAAAGGAATAGGTTTATCAATTTGAATAGATGTATCTGTATTAAGTTCCCTCAAATTCTGATCAGCAATGTAGCGCTTACCCATGTTGTTCAAGTGAAGCCCATGATTTGTATGAAAGCGTCTCCCCAGCTTACCCAGTTCCAAAAGAGTGACATTTTCAAAGCGTTTACACGTTTTTCGTATCTGAATATTTGCCCATTCAACCAATTTATCAACGCACGACCAATCAGGGAGGTCATACCTGTGAGGAACATCGAATACGAGAACTCTAGTATGTCTCAAATCTGACAGTCTCCTGCGTAAAACTGATATTAAATTCTTGGCCTCATTTCTGGCTATATCGTTAGTTCCAGCAATAAATACAGCGGCATCCAGCGGACATAAATCAGAACAGTCACCACCGCTCTCACTGGTCACATCTTGAAAAACAGCTCCCGGCTTAAGTGTACCTATTACTTGACATTTTTCATTTTTGTCATTCATTAATTTATCAACGACATTACGACCCTGACTATCCATGAAAAGTTTAATTTTTCTTATAGGATCAGAAGCTTTTGACTTGGGCAAAAGAGATTCTCTCTCAAGATTAACATTAGGCCTATTCATTGAAATAATCGGTTGTGGAAAATCACCAGTTGTAGCTTCAAATTCATCAGTCTGATGCTTCAAATAATTGACAATAGTGTTCAGTACATGCAATCTTTGTTTCTTATCGTCAAATTTCCTTAATTTAAAATTTTTATAAATACCGGGACAATTATTTTTATTTCTAATTCTAATGTAACTTTCAAGATGAAAAAGTGCAAAGATGCCACAGTCGAAAGAATTTTGCTGCTGCAAACAATCAATATGAACCACTCTATCTGAATTGAATGTTGGTTTTAGCCTCTCTATTAAGATATTTAAAGATTTGTTATTATACTGTCGCAATGAGTCAAAATTATAAAACGTTTTGTCAATATGATCAAAGACAACTAGGCTCCAGTGAGAGCCAGTCCATCCATCCATACAATTATTGGTGCGACTGTCATTCAGAATGAATGCAATATTTCTGTTTACACACGAATTTGAACTTAAAAAAGAGTGATCATAATCATTATCATTGACAATAAGTGATACTACAACCGTGTCAACAACAATTAAATCCTTACAGCTAGAAAACATTCTCCTACAATATACATTTATGTCATTGTCCGTGAGTAATTCATCATTTATGAATGTATGTAATCGGTCAATTAGAGTTCCAGTAGGCGTACTGTCTCCAATTTTAACAGTCTGTCTTGTTGCATCTCTAGCAGCATCCAGGCGCTGCATCAATTGAATGTCTAGATTGATTGATCTGTCCAAGGCCGCATTACGCTGAATCTCTAACTCCTCAAGACGAGATTTCAACAGTTCATTTTCACTTCTCAACTGAGAAAGTTCATCATTCAATGGACCAGATAGAAGGTTCGAATTATTATCGGATACCAATAGTGATTGATTGAAATCAATATTTTGTTTCTCCACTTGGGTAGCCAAGCCATCAGTAACAAGGGACGGTGACGAAAAATTCGGGCGAAGAATGCGTTAAAATATTATCACACGTGTGTGTACCAGCTAAGTCAACAATGCTATCACACGTTATATTAGTCTTTAAGGAAGCCGCGCACTCCTTATCAAGGCACCGCCACGTGATACGATTGCTAACAGTAGAGCTGAAAGATGTTCTGTATTTATGTCCTTTATAATTCCAGGTTTACCCTTTGAGCGAAGTTTGAAAAAGATTAATACTTTCCATTTCAATGAGAGTGAGTAATCAGCGTTGTCAGAGACAAAGACAACAGATAACACAAGTAATGAAAAGCTACAGATTTCCAACCGAGTCGCCTAAGAAACGCGAATTTCACTAGCAGACTTTGGTAGAGGAAACAGTGATAAGACAGAGCTACCAACTAAACCTGGTAACCGCTACTGTAGCGGATGGATAGCGGTTCTTGTTAGCTGTTACCTTTTTATCACTTCCTATTCCTACTTAACCGCGAATTTTTAATTTCAATTACGAGTTTCATACATTGCGAATTATATTAATTTACTAGGAATAAATTTGTTTGATGGATGAATTACGAGACTAAAATTTTGATAAAATATGCTGTTACGACCATGCTGAAATGAACAAAAAATATGATTTGACTGACAAAATTGATCTTTTTATAATTATTGACATTTAGTTTTTCAAATGCCAGGTTCGATTATTATTTTTTATCAAGCTACAAAACTTAGCCTACTTCATCAAATAAAATTGAATGATGGTGGCTAATTCCTAGATAAATAATATCCTTCATTATTTATCCAGCATATTGTTGAATTGAAAATTAGAAAGATCTAAGCAAGTCTAAGCAGCTTATCACCAAATAAAATTGAATGAATGATGGTGGCTAATTCCTAGATAAATAATATCCTTCCTTATTTATCCAGAATATTGTTGAATTGAAAATTAGAAAGATCTAAGCAAGTAGATAAATAACATTACATTTTAAAAATAATAATTGCAATATTACAAAAAGAATAGACTTACAAAAAGAATAGTAACATATGTAGCAACCCTTAGTAATGGAGGTGCATGGATGAAAAACGTCAAGAAGGACTTAATACTTGCTAACATTAACAATGATGAAATATACAACAGGAACAGTTTCAGAGAAAAGGTTGAAAAATGGGAAGTTAAACCAGAGATGACTGTGCCAAGAGTGGGAACAAAATGGAGTGAAGCAAGGAAAGCGGAGTTCTCACTGAAAATGAAAAACTGGTGGATTGATAAAAAGAACAAGAAAAACAAAAAATGAACCAAATTTTGCTCAGCGTCTTCCATCTGGGAGCTTGACGGCTAATAATAATAATAATAATTGCAATATAGAAACAAAGTTACCGTATATATTCACTTCTCCTTATATGGCCATCAAAATTGATAGAATGAATGAAAATTCTTAAGTAATTTATTGATATGTTTGATTATAATATTGATTAATTTTTCAATTACAGTAACTTAATTGAAAATGGCAAAGAAAAATAGTAGATTCATGTCCTGGTAAATTGATGAAACTTTTTGAAAGCTATATAGGTAACTTACTTGCAATGAGAATTTTTTATTTCATTCCGTTTTCAGTAATATTATGAGGATTTTTTTCATTAATATTACTGCCAAGAAGGGCTAGATTCAAACCGGTGCACAACAGAGAGGAACACTATTAGTACCTACCTAGGCATATATTCAGCAGTTTAATTTTATCCCAATTAATACATTTAAGAGAATTTAAATCCTATTCTAATCCTGTATATGTTATGTTTGCTGTCTTTCAACTAAAACTGAAACATGAAAATGAATCATGATATAAAATACTATTGACCTAATGCTGATGATTTTTATTTAAACCTGACACAGGAAAAATTTCGTTTGAATAGTAATCAAAATTGATACAAATTGGCCAATTTTATTAGATAAAGAAAAAAAATATCCCAGGGGGAAGACTACAGTATACTCCCTTCCACATGGGAGGCATTTCATGTGGAAGGGAGTATACTGTAGTCTTCCCCCTGGGATATTTTTTTTCTTTATCTAATAAAATTGGCCAATATGCAAGTGTAAATAAGACAAAAAAACTCACGTCCCTTAAAATAAGAGTGCCGTCTCTGGTGGATGTGCTACCACATTTCCACTTGTTCGTCAAGTAAATTTAAGGGCTCATTTCCAAGCTCGGGATTTAGCTAAGTTCTAGACTTTAAACAGTTGGAGCTAGAAAATTGGCTTTCCGAAAAAGGGTGTATTCATAGTTTTTATGGTAATCTTCATTTTCTCATTTCTATAATTATTGGAGACGTTTATTGCCTTGACGAAATGATACATTTCTAAATAATTCAAAATAGATAGCTGAAACTTTACACTATTTTCTCTTTATTTTATTTTGTGTTAAATTTTATAGTTTTTCAAAATTTAATTTAAACGTGGACTACGACGACGCCCCGTTTCGGAAAGCCAATTTTCTGACTTCAGTTGTTCAAATTCTAGAACTTAGCTAAATCCCAAGCTCAGAAACTGGCCCTAATATTTTATATTTTCAAATCACTCCAATAATTATTCCAGTCCGTTCATTCCATTCAGCTGTATGTATGAGTGAATTAACGAAGTTGATAAATTGTGACCCATTAAGAAAATATGATTCCACCTCTTGGCAGGATATAATTTATTAGCAACGTCCCGTCCGAATCCCTCCTCACAGGGATAATAAACCGATTTTCAGTAGCCGCTACCAGGTCTAGTAGACACCAAAAGTGGATTTAAATAATAACAATAGAGTACTTAAAGTGAGAAAACGGAAAAAATGACACGAATTCGATAATTATAATAATAATGCTGTTTAATTCATAAATAGTAAAAATAGACTCAATTACAATTTTACGATATAATTCTAAACAAAAACACTTATTTTAGAGGCAAAATAATCAAATTGTTAAAAAAGATCACCATTACACTACTTCAACAAACAGATTGCCCAAATATTAGATTTTATCAACTTGTAGGTTATACAATTCAAGAGATTTAGGTTATTACAGAATGACCCAAAAAGAATGGTCGGCTTTTAAGTGACTATAACTTGAATAATTCCCAACATACATTTTATTTCTATATATTATGAGCTTGTTCAATTGTCTAATTTCAGAAAACGTCATAATTAACAAAATTGCTTCAAAGTCGTCGACGTTCCATTAGGTGGCGTGATTATCTTTTGGCCTTTGTTTGCCGCTCTTTCTTTACAGTATCACGTATGTTAATTATGACGTTTTCTGAAATTTGACAATTGAACAAACACAGAAATATAGAAGACTAAATGTATGTTGGAAATTATTCAAGTTATAGTAATTTAAAAACCGACCATCCTTTTTGGGTCATTCTGTATCTTACAACAACACAAAACATTCAAGTAAAAACACAACGTTCACATTACACATATAAGGAACTAATTTTATCATCGGAAGAAACATAAATTATCAGCCATACTAAATTGGGATATTTATTGGGAACAATATTTTCAATAAGTCAAAATCACACTGATTATCCAGAAGCGAAATGCTAGTTGCAATTCAATACAGAAGTGGAATTAGTGTTAATCTAGCTCTAGAAGATCCACATTTACGAGTGACATTTTGAATGAATAACGAAACACATTGAAAAAACTGGTTATTTATCTAGTAATCAGTCTGCTACTATTTACATTTTATTTTACATACTACTATATTCATTTCATTTACATTCATGACAGACTGGCACACTGTCAAACGAGAGAAGGAGGTCATTTCAAGCATCTTTTAAAATGAAATGTTAGTAGCAGACAGATTACTAAATAAATAACCATGTTTTTCAATGTGTTTCGTTATTCATTCAAAAAAGTGTTGATTTAAGTTTCATTACTTTACCTATCATTTCTTTACAAACTAAAACTTCAATCAGCCGCCATTTTTGGTAGAAGTATCATAGAACATTTTTATTGATGCCATCTTTCTAGTTTTAAAAAAGCATTTAAAATGATGTAGCACACAATGGGTGTTAACAATATTGGAGTTACAACCCCTAAGTCACCCCCTTCCTTATGAGGGGTTGAAATTCAGTTGTACGTCAAAAGGTAGAGTATTCGTCCAATAACTTATCCTGAAAGTTACAGTATTATAACTACAACAGTCTCCAACTTATTGAAGGGTTCCCATACATTATGACTTACTCTGTATAAATACATTTTCAACTCAACTAACTTAACTATATGATATGTGTAGAATAATAGTTTCTTCGTGTAGACACCTCTCCAGCCGCTTCCAGTAGAATGTAATTATCAATTTGAAAAACAACTTCCTCACTTTACCAAAAGCGGCCCAGAGAGCCTTGTTTGTCAGCTATATTGTTAACAATAAGTTAATACAAAAGTGGTAAGTCTTTTTTCCTATTACATGAATATTAATTTCATTTATTGACTGATGGAAATATCGGTATGGATCGATTTTTCATCACTGTATAAAAAAAATTGATTAGAATAAATTTATGTTTAAGTCACTTGAAAGTAAAGCAACTAGGAGACATAATTATAGGGCCGGCTTCCGAGCTCGAGATTTAGCTTAGTTCTAGACTTTAAACAGCTGGAGTCAGAAAATTGGCTTTCTGAAATGGAGCGTAGTCATGGTTTTCAAGATATTTATTTTCTCATTTCTAAAATGTTGGTAACGTCTTTTCTTGACTGAATGAAGCATTCCTAAATTATTAAAATAGCTGAGACTTTACACAATTTACTCGTTATCTTATTTTGTGTTCAACTTTCTAGTTTTTCGAAGTTTAATTTAAACGTGGACTACGACGAGGCCCCGTTTTTCAGAAAGCCAGTTTTCTGACTCCAGCTGTTTAAAGTCTAGAACTTAGCTAAATCCCGAGCTCGGAAACCGTCCCTTAAAATATTTTTATGGTAAACTTCATTCGCATTGATCTGGCAAAAACCCATGCACAATTCTGGGTGATTCACAACCGGACAAAGATAATTCAAGAAACATAAATTCGGGTTGACCGTCACCTTTTCAAGTAATTCATCTAGCACTTCAATCTCAAGGGTTTACTATAAAATGAGGATTATTGACATATCGGATATGTTATCAATTGACTTATTATAGCATGGTGATCCAAGTCTGAGCAGAAGTAATCTATGATGAAGCCTGGTTTATGATGATGGTGATGGAGCCTGGTTTATGATGATGGTGATGGAAATTGGATTAAGAGATGACATCACTAGATGGTGATGTTCTAGGTTGTGTGGTATAATAGCAAGTTCCGTTGAAGCGGCAACAAACCAGTTCAACTGAAACAGGAGAAAAAGCAAGTAGAAACAACAGCAGAATATCAAGGAATAATAAGCTTTTAATGAAATTTGTTATTACTTCATTACAAGGCATATAAGTGATGAAATTATTAAATATTGAATATGAAATATTAATATATGAAATTTCTTGTAACCGGTGGAGGGTTTTATAAGCCTCTTCAACTCACACCGTACATAAAATTATGTAGCCGAGAATCTCTCTATACGATGACTTAGTTAATTTTCCAAAATATGAAATATATAAAAATACATGTGGTTCGATAGACATTATACTACTGCTGCGCGAGGTATATCGAGGGGATGTTTCTTCTCTTCAATAATATTTGCTAAAATTATACTGCTATGAAATATCTTTTGAATCCTTGATTGGTTTGGGAGCTTATAGTGGGTTCGTTCATTCAAATGCACAGATTATTATCATTATTCAATTGTCACCTAGTTTAGCAACTAGCAACTAGCAACTACGAGCCAGGAACTACAATGGAAAATATTAATAAAATTTAACTTCAGGCTTATTAAACTAATCAAAACTAATAAATAAAATCATGTCACATTTCAAATTTTCAAACAAAACAAAGTTATTCAGCAATCAATTCAGGTCAAGAAGGCATATTCAATTTTTAATTTCAATACTTGGGTACTTGCTAACTTGCTGCAACTACTGTAGGTTTGGGCCTCGGTCATTCTATGAATTTTGAGCTATATAAGAAAACAACAAGAGTTTGGCACTAACCATTTTAACAATATTCAAACTTGGACTCTTCAGAAACACTCACATACGATTTAAGAAAACTCACTATATTTGAACTCACAGGCACAAATAATTTCCTGATTCGTCTCCTACTAACTCTATAAAATTTGATTTCCTATTTATATAGATAAAAATTACTGATAACTGAAATTTGTCAATTTGTCCCTCTGAATGGGAAATTGACCCATTCAGAGGACCGAGGCTCGCACACCGTTACACGATGTTTTTCCGGTTACGTCTCAATTCGGACTGTGGCCTTTTCACTGAAAATTATTCCCCTTCCACTAGCGTTGAGCATAACTTTCAGTGGAAAAGCCAAAGCTGCAAAAAATCAACGTTTGTACAATTCCAAAATACAGAAGCTTTTTCGACATGAAATTGAAATTGTATTTGAAAAATGCTCGAAAATTGCTTTAATTTCGACAACTAAGCAACAAGTTGACAAATTCAATAAAAACATGGTCAATTCTCAGACTAAAAGCTCAAGGTTCAACACAAGGTAAAAATCAAAGTTCATTCAGTTCAATAACCTGCAAAAGAATATAAGATACACAGAAAAAACAACTACAATAAAATCCACTCAATATCACACTATTACATTTTTCAACAATATAAGTATGAAATATTCACAATACAGACAATTAAAACTTACAAAACTACAATATGAGATATCCAAAAACTGTATAAAGATTTCCCTTTTGACACTGCCAACTGAATGAAATTTTGTAAGTTGTGATTACAGTAGGAAAGAAATTCTTGTTAGGATGTAGTAAGCTTAATGAGCTCACCCATCATCTTTCGTTTATCATCACTGCTCATATATTTTCTATGATATGCACAACCATTCTATAGTGAGGTCCACGTTATAATGGCAGTGGAACGGCAAAACAACGTTGCCGATCCTCTGTCTTGTCAATGCCTTCTATAGACGGTAGCTAATACAGGTTTATTGATATAATATTAACTGTCAATTCTTGTTTAAAATATTCAATTTTATTTTATTAAGCACGAAATTATATTTTCCAATGATTTCATACTGAATTTTAATGATGAAGATGAAATATTTTGTAAATTTATTATTAATTCAACATTGTTAAAAGACGATCTGGCAACAGAGCAAAGCGAGAAAAAGATAGCAATACCATTGATAATCAAACACTGCCATTAAAACGTGGACCTCACTATAGGAAGTTGAGTGGTCGCTGAAGAGAATGAATTATTTTTCTTTGTAAGCAGGATTATACCAGGGTAATCTTTTTCAACCTCCGATCTCATATCATAAGACACAGACGAGCGATAGGGGGGCAACTTTCACAGAGCTGAACAGTTTAATATCATTCCCACCAAACGCCCTGTGATCGATGCGGCCGGATCGTCAATTTTTGTCGAGTTATAGAACCACATACATGGCCGCCTAACTTGAGTCTGCTGCTAAGTGCTAGTTACGTAGCGTTATTAGTTTTTGCAAGCAAAATGCAAAAGTTCAGCATAAATCTAAAAAATATTTTCATAATGTGTGGTTACCGGAAATCAGATGCATTTATTTTGAGTAGCAAGTACTAAATGAAGTAACGTGAGTAATCAAAGTATCGTTTGTATTGAATACGGTAAGTAGTGAGGGATAATGGCTGCATCAAGTAGACGCTTAATACCAACATAACGATATCACTGAAGAGAGAAAGAAACCGAGAATTAACGGGCCGTTCGTAAGATTTAGAGCCAAGCCATATGAGACGTTTTTCAGACGAGTCGACAGGGCAGGAAGCTCTCAGATTGACTGATTGGGTAGGCGTTCGGAAATCAGCTGATAATTAGCCAATCGGTGGTGCTCATTCCAAAAGTGTGCTCATTCATTGTCCTAAAAAAGCACATTTAATGGGTGGGGCTGGCCCCACCCACTCAACCGAATGCTTTCGAAATGATGCCAAAAATGTGCTCTTAGAATATGCACTTTAAAAAAAATGTGCTCATTTCCTTGTCCTAAAAAAAGCCCCTGAAAAGGGGCCAGCTTCAAGCCAGCCTCACCCACTCAAGCGAATGATTTGAGAGTGGTACCAAAAAAATGTGCTCTCAGAATATGCACTTTGAAAAAATGTGCTGATCACCCTCACTGTGAAACCGAGTTTAATAATGACGAGGGGGTTGGTGGTGAACAGTCTGAACTTAATATCATGGCTACTAGTGAAGCAAATCTTAAGAACAAGGTATCAAATGAATGTGCTCATTATGCATTTTCAGAATATGAAGTTTTTAAAAAATGTGCTCATCTCCATTAAATTGAAATTGGACGAATTTCTAAAGTTGTTTGGCGGGGGGCGTCGTGGTGAACATTCTAATCCTTATATCATGGCTTCTCATTAATTACTGATGTAATTAATGAGTTCTATAAACCTTTACCACATTGTTGGAGAGTATATTTGTTGAACCTTCTAAATAAGGTTTTCAATGGTCAAATAATACCACATGAGTGGTGCAAGATACTAATGTTGTACTACACAAAAAAGGAGATCCCAATGAGCCTAGCAACTATAGAATTATTACCCTAATTAATACAATTGTGAAAATTCTTACAACAATAGTTGAGATCCGTTTGTCGTTGTGGGCGGAAAATAGCGGTGCTCTTCCAGAAGGACAAAGTGAGTTTAGAAAAGATCGAGGCTGCATTGATAACATCTTCGTCTTACACTCAATACTATTTCAAAATGTAGAATTCCGACATAAGACTATCTATGCATTATTTGTGGATTATGAAGCCGCATTCGATGGAGTACCTCATTATGATCTGTGGTACAAGTTGGGAAGGGTGGAAGTGAGTGGTAAGATTATAAGATTCCTTAGTCAGCTTTACAGACAGGCAGAGCTGGTCCATATGAATGTATCTATCACAGTAGATAGAGGCGTTTTACAGGGGGATTCTATCAGTCCACTTCTCTTCTCTTTGTATATTTCAGACATAGAACATTACTTTAGAGAGAAAGGTTTATCTGGCATACCTATAGATGATTCCACTGATATTCTAATTCTCTTGTACGCGGATGACATTGTCATCCTTGCAGACAGTCCTTCCGACATGAGAAACAAAATAAAATGCTAGGAGGATTACTGTGAAAGTCTGAAATTGAGGGTCAACATTTCCAAGACCAAGATAATTCCATTTCATAAAGGAAGGTTGAGAAAAAACAGACCCTTCTATTATAAGGGCGATGAAATAGAGGTCTGCAATAGACATAAATACTTGGGCGTGGAGTTTAGCTCTTCAGGTCGTTTCAATGTACACTGCTCATCTATAATATCCAAATCCAAAGGTGTCAGCGAAGTAATGCTACAGGTTTTGAGAAACGCTCGTTCGGATTCATGGGATAGCAAAATAAAACTGTTTGAAGCAGTAGTCCTTCCGACGGCGGTGTATGGGGCGGAAGTATGGGGCTTGGCCTGTGCTGAGCAAGTAGAGAAAGTTCAACTCTGGTTTTTCAAAAGATTATTGTTTTTAGGCTCATGTACACCGAGCTGGGTATTACGTTTGGAGACAGGAAGAAAAAATAGTTAATTTGATCATCTTCAACATTTTAACATGGTTGATAAAAATATTAAACATGCCAGAAGACAGGTACCCAAAGATTGCCTTAGAAAACTTATAATTTTGTCAGGAAGTCATTTCTATCAGAACAGAAATAGTCTCAACTGGGTGAATTTGGTAAAGAATCAATTAGATTTCGCCTTTTTCAATACTGATTTGAACCAACAAGGAAATTTGGTAGCATCACTTAGTAGGATGAAATGGGATATTGTAAGTAGGCATGGTTTAGCATTGTACGAAGTAGACAAACAGGAAGCATTTAATTCAATTTCTTTCCCATTTTGGAAGGTTTTAAATCCCAATTATGTTCTTGGCGACCAGCTTAGAATGAGGACACCATTTAAATATATAAGATGTTTTACACAGCTACGAACGGCTTCGAAGTTTGGTTTTTACCTTTATCTAGAGAACCATGGAATTTACATAGATAGTACTGAGTACTGCCCGCTTTGTAACATGCGGGAGGATGAAACACCCACTCATGTTCTTGTACGCTGCCCGATGTATGTAGAAATAAGACAACAGTTTCTGAATAAATATGTAGCAAACATAGTTAATTATGAAGATAAAGCTCTAGTTCTCCTTTCAAATGTAACACCAGATAAAATAAGATATATTTACAAATATATTACTAATGCAATTAACGTGCGAAATTACATCATAGAGACTACGAGATGATCTTTTATTTATTTATTTTTTTAATATCATTGTAATTGTTCATTAATAATCACAAATATTGTTGGAACTGAAGGGTTGTTTTACAGGTTGTTTATAAAGTTGTAGTAAAAGTTGTTGGTGCTTTTGAGGAGCAGGCTACTGTTTTTATCTTTTGTTGTAATGTCTAGTCAATATTCAATATCTGAAAGATAGTGTATTGTTTTACTAGTACAGCTTTTTATGTCACGGTGACATGTAAAATTACTCCCCCATATACAATCAATGATATTTTAGTAGCTTTAAATCTGTGTTCTTGTTATTTTTAAGGAGTCTACATCAAACTATTTCATTTCAATAGTGTTATCCAGAATTCGAAGAGGAGTTGATCAATTGTGTTGATGTTGTAATTGTAATTTATGTATTGTTAGTGTACAACTCTTTGTATGGGGCATGGCCCTTATGACAAATAAAGCTTATTTATTTATATCATGGCTTCTAGTAGAACAAATCTTATGAAAAAGGTATCAAACAAATGTGCTTGGTATGAATTTTCAGAATATGCAGTTTATAAAAAATGTACTCAAATTATCTTATCCCCGAAATTTATAGACTGACGTATAGCCGCCAGCTGTAAAATATAAACACGACCTGAAAGATAAAGAAACCTTAAGGGTTTGAAAGGTGAAATAACTGAATATAACATGGTATATCATTCTAAATATAAGAATATCAGAATTTTCAAAGTTAATCATTATTTTACAGTTTCAAGTGTTATTTTTAATTCAATTTGGTTTGTAAACAATCTAAATTGGAACTTTTCTGTTTTCAAATGTTTGGACTGGAAATTGGACCTGAATTCAAGTGTATGGAACATAACCTAATTTTTGGACTATTTATAGTGTATGAATCAAAATTCGGGGAAGAAACAGTTTTGGGCTGTGCATATTAATCCTTCCCCAATCATTTTAAAGAATTGTGTCTTGTTTATCAATAAATAAATAACGTGCGAAGCTCGGTGCCCTGATATTGAGTTATAATAGCTGCAATATTAGGACAATAGTGAACTCCTCATTATTTCTAGTGTATCAAGATCTTGATAAAAAAATTTCAAGTCGACTAAGATACAATTAGCCATAGTAGATAATAAAAATCTGTTGTGAGTTTGAGATTTCCGAATTTTGTAGGTTCCAACTTTATGAAATTTAAATAGAAAATAAATACCTAACGTAAGTCAATGAGTAGATAGAATTTTTTTTAAACTTATAAAATTTGAAACAGAAACTGAGTAATCTCAATGTAACTGGAAGAGCTCTCCAATGGTTGGAGGACTACCTCTCAAACAGAACTCAATATGTCGAGTTAAACCATCACAAAGAAAACAGCATTATCCAGTATAAATCCTCACCCAGAGCAGTAAACAGAGGTGTGCCCCAAGGGTCTATACTCGGACCTCTCTTATTCCTTATATATATAAACGACCTCCCATATGAAATAGATAGCAGAAACAAGTGCATACTGTTTGCGGATGATACTAATATACTTGTACCACATAAAAATCAGGAGCCAAATGTAACAGTCGAAGCACTGAAAGAAGCCACTCAAAAATGCAATAGACTGGACCTCACTATAAATAAACAGAAAACAGTACACATAAAATTCCAACCTACAAACAATAGCCTGGAAGTTTCCCCAAATAGCCAAACCTCACATACAAGATTCTTGGGAATCATCATCGACCAGAACCTAACATGGCAGCCCCACATTGAACAACTAAGTAAGAAGTTATCATCTGCAATCTATGTAATTCGACGCCTGACAAGTATAACAGGTGAAAAGACAGCACTAACTGCATATCATGCCCTGTTCGCTTCACACATGAGATATGGCATAGTGGCCTGGGGCTCAGCATCACAAATACATCTCAACAAAATACTAATACTACAAAAGAGAGCACTTTGAACTATTCTTGGAATGAACATAACAGAGCACTGTAGACCACTCTTCAAAAAATACAAATTACTCACCGTGATCTCTCTGTACATCCTGGAAGCAACGATTCTGGCAAGGAAAGCTAAACCACAACAGCGGAGCGACAAGCCTTGTTGAACAAGGAATTCCAAAAACATAGGTACCTTCCACAACACCGACTGAAAAAATATAAAAGCTCACCAGCCTATGCGGGAGCCTACTTCTATAACCTGCTACCAGCTACCTTGAAGGCCCTGGAAGACGAAAGGCTCTTCTCTGCTGCATTGAAGCATTATCTGACAGCCAGGCCGTATTATGCGCTGTCAGAGTACATCCGGGACCACACCTATCAGCATCTGGCAGGACGTGCGGCTGACAACATTCACTGACCTCCTCAAGCATGAGGAAATACTGACAATTCCCTGGTCACCGACTGTGGCGAAGACTGAACAAGTAACAAGTAAGTAAGGATCCGACACGAACAATTATTTCGATCAACTGCAATTTAAGATGGCGGCTAAAATGGCGAGAATGTTTTGAAAAACAGGGTTTTTCGCATTTCGCGATCAAGTTTATACCAAAAATAGTCATCGATAAGCTCTATCAACTGCCACAAGTCCCATATCTGTAGCAATTTCAGGAGCTCCGCCCCATCTATGCTAAGTTTGATTTTAGATTCCCAATTATCAGGCTTCAGATAAAATTTCAAATGGAAAAGATTGAGAATAAAAATCACTACAATTAATTAAAATTAAAAATAAGCTTGAAATTCGAGAAAATGTGATTATTCAATTGCAAACTGTTGATTCTATTAAATCATTCACTATGAAGAGATAGCAGACCTCGTGTGTCTCCAGCGTTATTGTCCTGATCCCAGCTGGCTCAGATCTTTGGATAGTAGACTTGAGATGCGCGTGAACACTAGCGTCATGTGATCAATAATTTTCATAACAGCAAAGAAAAGTTGTGTGAGTGCGCCACACCAGATTTTTACATTTGTTATAGCCTACACTGAATCTTATAATATTCAACGTGACATTTGCAGCTTGCTTAATAATGGTGATGTTCAATGAGAAACATATTAGACCTTTACCTTCGATCTTGTTATGGGTGAATGGAGCATCTGCACTAGATGCAACGCCAACTCTTTCACGATGGAACTTAGCCGGAATATTCTTGCACTCCATTCTATAAAGAAGAATAATTCATGTTTAGAAGTTGTTAATCAATTGGTTTCTACAATTGCTCACTAAAGGCGCAATCCCTTAGCGACAGCTCTAGCCGCGCAGAGGAAAAAAGTTGTTGGGAATAGCACTTTGGGAAGTAAATTGAAATAAAATGATTTTATAGCTTCTGACACTCAAGTTAGTTAGGTTTGGTATGGGTTGTGTAGGTTTAAAATCCATACAGTACCGTACTGATCAATGTTTATCACAAAAGTCGATGTATATTATTTTACTCCCATAGGTTGCAGTGTATGAGCTTTTCTAGAAGTGACGTGAGTTTTAAATTAGTATGAACAAACCAGATGATTTTTTGATGATCTTTCCAAGCGATCAATTGATTACTGTAGATTCATACATTTGGAAAAAGGTGTACCGTATTTTATTGCCATTTGGAAAGATATTCATCTGAAGAAGAACTACCTATTTAAATCATAACGATTTATTGACAGACACCCACATAGTGCACTTTCTCAGAAATTTCAAGCAATAGAAAGATTATAATTAAGCAGGATATAGGCCTAGTTTACTAAAGCACAGTTCCAAGTAGAATGTAGTTTATGTTACTCTTCATGCTCAAGTTACTCGTGTAAAAATAGTAATAATATTTGTTGTATGAAGTACGACTTGACTTGAATTTCATATCAATTGTTTGTTTTATTCTGATTCGTATATTCAGATTGATCATTTAGTGTATAAATTGAAATAGACATACCTTACCTACATAATATTTGGACAATTAGACAAAATTGAGAAATTGAAGAAGTTTTAGGCAATAGATGCTAGAGCACAAGATTTATTTTTCTAGCCACGCCAATTAATAATAATAATAATGGTTTTTGTTCATAGCACAGACATGCCACCAGGGCATGCCCATAAGGGAACACGTCAAGATAATAATAAAAACAAGTCCTTAGATGGACAGTCAAAATATTACAGAAAGTAAAAAGAAACACAGAAAAATACAACCAAGCAGCAGGCAAATGCGCTATTACAAGAAGTAGCTACTTACAGTTGCCGTGTCACATTCAAAAAATTCCCTTAAAGAGTAAAAGGGATTTTCATGCAGGAACGTCCTCAATCTCCTCCTCAAGACCACCTCAGGCAAACCTCTGGCGGAAATGGGCAGCTTGTTGAGGATCCTCACCGGCTGGTAGGCCAAGCTGTTTTGAGTCCTCCCCAATCTACAGTAAGGGAGGTTCAGCCTGTGCCTGTTCCTGGTGTCATGCCGATGAAAGTCGGTAGGCAAGGCAACAAGTCCCCGAAAAGCTGCAATGGCAGACCTGTAAATGTAGAGGTTGAAGACTGTCATAATGTGCTCCCTTACAAACAGTGGCTTGCAATTCGCCAGATAATCAGCCCCACATAAAATTCGTATAGCCTTCTTCTGCACCAGCAATATCCTTTTTACCTCGGCGGCACCACCCCACAGTGTAATACCATAAGCCATCACGCTATGGAAGAAGGCAAAGTAGCACATTCGATGATGGGCCCCCGGGATGCAGCCTCTCAGACTCCTCAGCAGGAACAGCACTCTATTGAGCCTGCAACAGACACCCTGAATGTGATCTCCCCAAGCAAGCTTACGATCCATTGTAAAGCCCAAGAGCTTCACCGAGGGGAAGTTGAACTGATCACCATTCTTGAGGCTGAACACAATGGACTGAGTCTTCTTGCTGTTAAGCAAAAATCTATTTGCTCGGAACCAGTCAGCCACGGTCCCCTCTGAAGCCTGCATCAGTTCATGCAGGTCAGCCAAGTCCCCATTGATGTCCAATAATGAGGTATCATCAGCATAGCATACCACTGTCCTGTTTCTGGAGAGAGCGACATCGTTTATCATGATCAGGAACAATAAGGGCCCCAGCACAGAGCCCTGGGGCACCCCACAGGTCACATTATTTAACTACAAATTATTTATTAATTTTCATGTAAAACGGTTGTTGGCTAATTGGTGAATAAAATTTGATTGGATTTGAAAAATTAGCCTGTTTTTTCTTTACCGACTATTGTATTGTTTGCTCTATCCAATAAATAAATAAGAGTTTTAAATAGATTAGCATCCTTGCACTCCAATTCTAACCTACAAATTTGACTAACCTTTCATTTACTTCAAATGGTTTTTGTATATTATTATAAAAAATTACATCAATTCTATTCTTTACTTTTACTTCTCTATTGGAATATTTTGTCTTCTGAATAAAAGTTACATTTTATGGCCAACATTGGAGTCTCACCAAATCTCTATACGTAAATTCAATAGGTAGGCTACCCAACTAAAAGCTTCAGTTGAAAATTGTAATCCTTGCTGTCCAAATTCTAGAAAATTTAATTGCTGGCACAATTTAAATAGGCCTAATTGAATCACGCAACATAAAAATTGAGCTTATCAGATAAACTTTAGCTTTACTGTATTTGTATTATAAACTAGCCTACCTTTAAAAAATACATTTAAGAAAGAATAAGTGTAAAAATAAATATGTCAAATCTCAACAGACTGCATAAACATTCTATTATAGAGAATTAAAAGAAAACTAGCTTTACCTTCAAGAACAGCTCAAGACTGGCTATCACAGCAATTATTGCAAGAGGATAATTCTTTATTCACTTTTTAATATTTTAGATAAGAAACTCAATTATCACTCATTTGAGAAACACTCAACAGTATAATACTAAATAAAATTACATTTTCATCACATAATAAGGTCCTAACTAAACATAAGAGTGGAAGGTGAAGGTCTGTAGTGCTTGTAGTTGTAGGCTAATATTTATTCAAAATTTCAAAACTTCCATACCATACTAATAATTTGGAAATTGGAAATGGAACAGATACTACATTCTGTAACAGAGTATTGGAACAGTTTATTATCCTCCTTGGAACAGTTAACAGTATGATCGAGATGGCAATGACAAAATCATATAAAAATATAACGGTTGATATTTTGACGGTTGAATAGATTTATTTGAGTGGACAAAATAAATTGAAGTTGAATGATTGATTATGCTAAGGATTTTGATATGAAATTTTTACAATGTGACACCAAAGTTCACCTTCGAATCTCGCTACAATTAGGCGCGCTCATTTCCAACAATACTCTTGGTTGCTATGGTAACGAGTTTCCCGCCAGAAAATCAAAAGTCCGCACAGCTGATCATACCAATTAACGGTTCAAAAGCACATTCCAATACAGAACTGTCTTATCTTATCACTTGAAATGAAACGGCCGAAAAGACGGTAAAATTTGTACAGTTCGACCCACCAAGATAAACATTCAGTGTATATATCTCTTGTTCAAAAAGTTCCAAAATATATAGTATGAACAACAGGATCTGACATTGGATCTGACGCTGAAGCGAAAAATAAATTAGTAGCAGGTTGAGTCTTAGGTTATGTAGACAGTCGAAAATAGAATTTGTATTACCAGCAACTACTCACAATACACAAAGAATCCACTTGACACCAACAATAAACCACCACTATATGGTTCATAATAACGTAAGTAGAACTCATATATTATCCATCACAATTTAAAATAAACGTTAAAATGAAGAGCTACATGAAGAGTTACTTTCTCAATCCTGTGCCAGCGCAGTATTCTACTGGAGCCATCCATTTCGCTGTAACTGGAGCCAATCATCATTCTATTTGATGAAGATACTATTATCCAATGATGATTTATCATTAAATTCAATATAATAATCAATATATTATCATTTTATTTTATAAAAGGAAGAGTACTTTTGAAAAATATAATTAATAAAATATAACAGTTGTTATTTAACTGATGTTAAAAAACACTATAACTAAGTCAGCATATTGTCATTTCAAAACAAAAACCGAACCCTCAACCTCCCCTTTTACATTTAAAACATCAATAAACATAACTATTTGAAAAACCTCTAATCCCTTCCGGCATATTGCAATTTCAAAGCAAAATCCTAACCTATCTTTCCACCTTTGGAATATCAAAAAGCATAATACTACCTGGGCCCTATCCCTTTCTAGGATATTGCAATTTTAAAGCAATAACCTAACCTAACCTTATGGAACATTATTAAATATAATCCTAAAACCCTAACCCCTTCACATTTCATAATTTAGATTCCAAAGCAAAATCCTAACCCCCTAACCTATCCTTTCACATTTGAAACATCAAAAAACAACTCTAACTGCACCCTAGCTCCTTCTAGCATATTGCAATTTCAAAGCAAAAACCTAACCTATCCTAATAACACATTATTAAATATAACCTAAATAAAACCCAACCTCCAACCCTTTCACATTTAATACTTCAGATTTATTCGTCATCTTTAGAACAAAATATAAACATTTGGTTCATTTTATGAACATGTTCACAAACATGTGGTTCATTTCATGAACATGTTCACAAACATGTGGTTTAAAGCAAAATCCTAATCCCCCATCCTATCCTTTTACCTTTGAAACATCAAAAAACATAACTCTACCTAGACCCTAGCCCCTTCTAGCATATTGCAATTCAAAGCAAAAACCTAACCTATCCTAATAAAACATTATTAAATATAACCTCAATAAAAACTAATCCCTATCTCTTTCACATTTGTTGAACGATAGACAAGGATAGCAACACCATTGCAAATCGTACACTACCATTATAACGTGGACCTCACTGTAGATACTCAAAGAATACTTTTGAATAACTATGTTATAACTGTGACTGTTGCTGGCCGTTACTCTGTTTCTGAGACAAAGAGAAGCTTTTGTCTCACAAAATTGGTTACATTTACCAAGACCACCAGCTGCTTCTCTTTGTAACAGATACAGAATAACGACCAGCAACTGTCACAGTTAGTATTTTATATTGTTATTCAAAAGTACTCTTTGAGTATCGACCGGCTGATTACGTGCCGACAAGATTCAACTCGGTCGCGAGACCGAGAGCACAGAGGAAAGAAGCACTAGGTATGCACTAGAGGTACTTAAGCACTGGTATGCTTATTCCGTGCCGAGAGTGATTTGTGCAAAGACCTTAAAGAGATAAAGTGATGCATCTTTAAGGTCTTTGGATTTGTGAGTGCACCGAGACAGCGCCATCTTTGTAGAAATTAAATATACCGCTAATTTCAAAACACTAATCTTGAATAATTGATTGATTGAATTGATTGATTTGATCTGATTATTGCTACTTTTGTTCTCATATTAAAAACATTCCATCAAATCACTTGAAAGGAATCTTTAATCATCTTTATATTCAAAAAAGTGTAATGTTTCAAGATTTCACAAATTTGAATTTATTTAAAACACTTACATGTTTTACAAATATTTGTACAATGTAATTATTATATAGAAACAGTATCATGATAGAAAAAAATAACTTCAGTAGCTTAACAGCTGTGGTTGAAGTTCTACACTATTGTACACTAGTAATTGTTCTGTGAACAGTAGACCTCACGCAGTTTTCTCATCCACAAGTAACTAATATCACCTGTTTGAAATGTTAACAAACTCAGTTCACGTTTGAATTTATATTCATTCATTTCCGTGATACAACACTACCTCCATAGACAAAGCCATAGTGCATTCTGGTGATGTCATCACATGTAGGGCTTCTCACCACCTCCTACAGTGGTAGTAGGCTACTACACTAGAGTGGGGTCCACGTTATAATGGCAGTATATAAAGATAGAAGAATAGCGATGCCGATTCTCTGCATTGATGAATTATATTTCTACACTGTCAGAAACATAATTGGCGTCATTTTGGACCTAGAAAAGGATAGTACCACCGGCTTTGTCAAATGATAGCAATACCAAAGTTGATCTAATACTGTCATTATAACGTGGACCTCACTATAGGGTTTGATATTTTCTATTTGAAAATGGCAGATTAGCTTTGCAATTCAATCAGTCTTGATTTTTCAGACAATAATGTTGTCTATAAGTATATACTCTTGAAAAATAATTTAATTTTTGTCATTTCATGTTACAATATGAGCCACATAATATGAATAGAATTAGTATTATGCTGGTTCAATTCAAAATACAGTACTTCGAAACATTGAATTAATGTAATCAGAAACTCATAGATGCCTCATCATTGAATTGAAGGATGATAGCCTAAATGCTTCTGAAAGTCACAAATAGTAACAGAGATTGATTCATACAATTAGTGTTATCCGTCTTCATGTGCAGATCATAATTATGTCATTAAACATAGCATATAATGTACTATGAAAAGCCGCAATCATTACAGGTTTCTCATTCATATTGAATCGAGAAAATATACTTATTCAACCTAACTATAATAATTTGTTCCATCAATCTTGACTCCTCAGGTATAATCATGATCATGAGCATAATCTTTGGCATAGAGAGGAAATAAAACTTCCAAGCATTTACAATAAATATTATAGTAATTACCAAGTTATCAAAAAATAAAAGACACATTCTTAGGGTAGAAATAAGCACACGGTTCTCTTATTTTTATTCAATTTATTCTCAAAATAGTACCGGTATAGATCTACAGTGTACGCTATAGCCTACTTTTATTTTGTTAGAGTCTGTAGTTTTCTTTTGTTGGATACTTTTACAATTTTTGAATTTTTTTCTTTGAAATAATTTTTCAACAGAGTATTAGAGCAAGACTTGATCAATGTCAGTTGAATTTTTTCTGACTGTAATATTACATTTTTTCTCGATTGGAATCGAATCTTCAATTCGAGTTCTATAAAACTTGATAGTAAATATCAGAGTAATCGATATGCGGACAACTTTTTAACTGAGAATTTATCATAAATAATTGTGTTGCATATTCCATGGTATCACCGAAACAGAGAAACAGAATTAACAGATGATATAGAGGATATATAAATTTAAAATAACGGTTTCGAAATAAAGTTTTGTTGAGAATGGGTGTAAAATGTGAATTCTAAACTTGTAATTTATAATTTTTTGGTGACGTGTCCATGATGTCGACACTGGTTTTGAGGTGTCTTTGCTCTGTACTGTGTGCTTTTCCTTTTTCTCTAAAAATGATGGCTGGCTATGTGTTCTGGTTTTCTCTGAATATTTTTCTGTTTAAGTGAATTTTTAATGTTTTAAATTGAGTTTTGAACAGTTGTATGGTGTTCTAAGTTTGTGTATTTTGATTTGTGTGTATACAAGCCTATAGCCATTGTTTTCAACTATATAAACTGGATAAGTATTTTAGCTTGTAATGATGCTATATTATGTTAAGTGTTATTCTGTGAATTTGTGTTTTATATTACCAAAATTCTTCTGAAGATTATAAGTTGGTTTGCTCTGAAAACTGGATTTCTCATTCATAAGCAATAGATCCATTCATAGTTTATCAAGAATCTACTATTTTGGAGCCGATAACTTCCCTTAGGTTAATAGGTGAGAAATGCTATCCAACCTATTTAGGAGAAATTGGTAGCAGGGCATGACCTATGCTTCTCACAATAGTCTATGCTCATCTCCTTCTGGTTCAAAACACTCATTGTTACATTAATTATCAAATCCAATTGATTGCTGACTAACATAAACTTAGACTCTAACTCCTTACAGCTAATTATTTTCTTAACTATTATAAAATTATGAACAATTGTATTTACAGCATCAAGAGATGGGAATCTGAGGCCTCCTCTATTGTTTGAATGACAATGAATGAGCCTGAAATTTGGATGTTCATTCACAAACCACTCACTGTCTCAGACAGCACCGTATCGCGCATGCGTTAGCAACGGGTTTTCCCCGTTCCATTCAGTCAGATCTTTGAATGTAACGTTCTTTGTGATGATGGCTACCGAGCACTGTAACTGGAGCCAATCGTCATTCTATTTGATGAAGATATTATTATCCAATGATGATTTATCATTAAATTCAATATAATAATCAATATATTATCATTTTATTTTATAAAAGGAAGAGTACTTTTGAAAAATATAATTAATAAAATTTAACAGTTGTTATTTAACTGATGTTAAAAAACACAATAACTAAGTCAGCATATTGTCATTTCAAAAATAAAACCGAACCCTCAACCTCCCCTTTTACATTTAAAACATCAATAAACATAACTATTTGAAAAACCCCTAATCCCTTCCAGCATATTGCAATTTCAAAGCAAAAACCTAACCTAACCTTATGGAACATTATTAAATATAATCCAAAAAAACCTAACCCCTAACCCCTTTACATTTAATAATTTAGATTTCAAAGGAAAATCCTAACCATCTAACCTATCCTTCCACATTTGAAACATCAAAAAACATAACTCTAACTGCACCCTAGCTCCTTCTAGCATATTGCAATTTCAAAGCAAAAACCTAACCTATCCTAATAACACATTATTAAATATAACCTGTTAAGTCGGTTCTGGTAGTTAGTCAGCACACACAAATCATTATTAAACTTCATTTATTATAATCAATAGTAGTTTATAAAAGAACATCAGTAATGGACATACAGTAGGCCTACAACGCAATCAACGCAAAGCAGAACAAAAACATAAGTAAGTCTTAATAATTAGGTTACAGTGCAGACAAAAAGGCGCGCAAAATCAGGCTGCCAACATTACTAAGTTTAATAATATAAAATACAATATAAAATGATAATAATATATGACACCTCCCCCCGTAATGAACACTAAGGGGAATAGCGCTCAGGAGGTCTCCTACACCGAACAGGCCTAGCCTGTGGAGTACAAACATCAGTAAACCTATTGCTAGAGGCATTCCCAGAAGCAATTGGTGTTGAATGCAAAACATTTTTGAAAGAGAAATTAGAATCAACCTCTTCCTGGCCTGTAGTAGTGGTTGAGGTGTCAACACTTAAATCTGACCTGGCAACAATGTCATCATTGCAATAATGAACATCATTAGGAGCTTCTTCAGTAGAGAAATTAATGTTACATTTTTTCATTTGATTTGCATGTCGTTTTACAGAAAAATTATCATCAGTTGTAATATTATACATAGTAGAACCAATTTTTGCATTCACAATACCAGTATTCCATTTACCCTTATTATTGTAATTTCTGAACATAACTCTGTCATTTACATTAAAATTCAATTCTTTCATTGCATGTCTTTGTACATCATTTCGTTGTGCCTCAACAACCTTATCTGTAATATTAGGTAACATCAAGTCTAATCTAGAACGAATATTTCTCTTCATGAGTAAGTTACATGGACTTTCTCCAGTAGTAGCATGTGGAGCTTTTCTATAGCTCATCAAGAAATTGTTCAATTTGAATCGTAATTTTTCATTATTAATCATACCTTCACAACATTTGATTAATCCTGCTTTGACAGTTTGTACACACCGTTCTGCCTGCCCATTGGAAACGGGAAAGAAAGGAGCACTAGTAATATGCTTAATACCATTAGTAAGACAAAAATTTTTAAATTCACCAGAAGAAAATTGAGTACCATTATCAGAAACAATAGTAACTGGTAACCCAAATCTAGCAAAACAGTCACGTAAGTGTTCAATTGTTTCTTTGCTTGAAAGAGTTTTCATTATGTAAGTTTCAACCCATTTACTATAACTGTCAACAATTATCAATAACCAAATTCCTGGAGAAGGATTTGCAAAATCTACATGTAATCGTTGCCATGGGCCTGAAGGGAACTGCCATGGATGCAAATTTACATTAGATTGTTGTCTAGAGTGTTTAACACAATGTATACAATTCTTAGTAACAAGTTCAATATCAGAATCAATATTTGGCCAATATACATAACTTCTTGCAAGACCTTTCATTTTTACAATTCCCAAGTGTCCCTGGTGTAATTCGTCAAGAACTTTTGATTGCAAAACTTTTGGAACCATGACTCTTAGACCTTTCATAATACAACCTTGTTCAATCGAATATTCAGCAATATTTTTATTGTATTCAGAATTTGCAGTACCTAGGACCTGCCTGAGTAATTTACACATGTCCGGATCTTTAATAGTTTCTTGAGCTATTTGTTTTCTAGTAATAGGTAAAATATTTATTTGATTCATTTGCACAACTTGAACCTCATCAATAGCATTGTCATTTACCTGTTCAAAAGGAAATCTTGAGCAGAAATCAGCATTCATATGTTCAGTAGTCTTACGATATTTTATAGTATAATCAAAACCTTGTAAAAACAATGAATAATGCAGTAAACGTGTTGCACTGATGGAAGGAGTAGTAGCATGAGCATTCAATATGCTTTGTAATGGTTTGTGGTCAGTCAGTAACATGAAATGACGACCAAACAAGTAATTGAAAAATTTCTTCACTCCCCAATAAATTGAAAGAGCCTCTTTATCAATCTGAGAATAATTACGCTCTGCTGATGAAAGACATCTACTAGCAAAAATTATTGGTCTTTCAACCCCTTCATCATCTAAGCAAGAAAGTACAGCTCCAATTGCATATGCACTTGCGTCAGTCGCCACTATGAGAGGCTTTGTCACATCAAAATGCGCAAGAGTTAGTTTTGTTCCAATATTTTTCTTTACAGTTTGAAATGCAGTTTCACATTCGTTTGACCAAGAAAAAGTAGTATTTTTTCTGAGTAAGTTGTAAAGGGGTGAAAGAACTGTAGCCATACCCTGTATGAATCTCGAATAGTAAGTAACAAAGCCTAAAAAAGATTTCAATTCTGAGACATTTGTAGGACGTTTAGCATTTTTAACAACTGCAATCTTATCATCAGTTTTATGTATACCATTTTTGTCAATTTTGAATCCTAAATATGTAATTTCAGACTTGAGAATTTCACATTTTTCCCATTTAAGTCTGATACCATTTTCACGACACATACTAAAGAAAGAATGTAAACGTTTCATGTGAGTAGTAAAATCAGGAGAAGCAATTTTGACATCATCAAAAAATATTTGTAATCCATCTATTTTATTGAAAAGAGTGTCCATATGACGTTGCCATTCAGCAGGAGCATTATTTATGCCATACATCATGCGATTAACTTGATACAACCCTTTAGGAGTGTTAATTGTAAGAAGTTTTGCTGTATCTTCGGTAACTGGCATATGCATGTAGGCTTCACGTATATCAAACTTTGAAAAATATTTACACCCCCCAGACTTTGCCAAAATTTCTTCAATATTGGGTATAGGGTAATCATGTACTTGGATACAAGGATTGATGGTTACTTTGTAATCCCCACACAAACGAATACTACCATCAGGTTTTGAAATCGGTATGATGGGAGTAGTCCATTCAGAATATTTACATTTAGTAAGTATGCCTAGGTTTTCCAGGCGATCAATCTCTGAATTTACTCTATCAAGGAGAGCATATGGTACAGGTCTAGTTTTCATAAATTTAGGAGCACAATCAGGTTTTACCTTAATATCTACTTGACAATCTTTCAGTTTACCTAGTTCATTTTTGAAAATATCCTCAAATTCTGTGATTAAAACATTTATTTGCATTTGCTCACTTGTAATTTCTGAAATGTTTTTCATCTGTAAGGTATTTGTAAGATCAGTTTTTTTAATGTCAGACCAATTGAACTGTAATTTGAAAAACCAATCTCTACCAAGTATTGTATCAAAATCACCCTCAACTACAAACAATCTACCCTCGAAACATTGGCCCTCGTAATTTACTTGTACATCTACACATTGATTGATAGTAATTACTCTTCTATCATAAGTTATTAAATTCAAAGACGGCTTCAAAGTTTTGTAAGAAAGTTGAAGGTTCAATTTCTGTAATGTACTTGTCGAAATGAGACTATGAGAAGCCCCTGTATCAATTTCCATTTGTACGTTTCTATTTTCAATATTAACAGTAACCATTATTTTCTTATTACGACCACCTATTGTAAGCTGACCAATTTCTAGAAAATCGGTATTGATTTCATCATGATTTAGAGGTTGTTGTCCATTGGACTCTATCTGAACCGATTTTGTATTGATAACTTTATTGTTGTTGAGGTTAGGTTTATTTAGAATTAATGCATTTGGATTACTCCTACATACTTTTGCTATGTGACCGATCTTACCACAAAAATTACAATTGGACCCCTTGAATCTGCAATTAGTGGCAATATGCGAGTTATTTCCACAACGAAAACATATGAAAGAATTTGTATTAGTAGATTTTGAAACATTTGAATTGTGATTATTGTATTGAAATCTTGAACTTGAACCAACCTTTGTGTTTTGCCTTTGAAAACTTGATGTAGAAGTAGATGTAGTATTGTTATTTTTGTACATAGAATCTATTTTATTTACAGTTCCTTGTGTATCGTTGAACGGTCCTTGACTCTGATTCAGTAGGGTTACACCAACACTTGCTTGTTCATCGGCAAATGCTTTGTCATGCACCATAGAGTAGGTTAAGTCTTTCGTACGCAGAAAATAATTTTGTGTTGCCTTGTCACGTACACCAAAGATGATTTGGTCTCGTAATTCTTCTTTTAGTCGTTCCTCGCCCACAAATCCGCAAGTTGAAGAAAGTTTTTTAAGATCTGCAAGAAAATCCAAGTAGGTTTCGTTGGGTCCTTGAACTCTTGCTCTGAATCTTTGACGTTCAATACTGGTCACAGGAGTTGGTGATAAAAATGGTTTTAGTAAATTAACGATTTCAGTAAATTTCAATTCCGTGGGTTTTTGTGGCCATGCTACAGTTCGCAGTTTTGTGTATAGTTCAGGTCCAATGCAAGTTATTAGAAAGCGTACCTTCTTTCCATCATCAAGATTGTATACCTCAGTATGGCACTCAAAACGTTCTAAATACGAGTCGAACGGCTCTAGCTCACTGTTAAAATGTTCAAAATTTGGTATAAACACATTCATCGTTGCTTGTTGTGAAGGTCTACTCGGCTCAGCACTTTCCTGTTCGTGAGACATTTTTAATATATTCCAGCTGTAACGAATCCCATCCTCGTCGCCAAATTGTTAAGTCAGTTCTGGTAGTTAGTCAGCACACACAAATCATTATTAAACTTCATTTATTATAATCAATAGTAGTTTATAAAAGAACATCAGTAATGGACATACAGTAGGCCTACAACGCAATCAATGCAAAGCAGAACAAAAACATAAGTAAGTCTTAATAATTAGGTTACAGTGCAGACAAAAAGGCGCGCAAAATCAGGCTGCCAACATTACTAAGTTTAATAATATAAAATACAATATAAAATGATAATAATATATGACATAACCTAAATAAAACCCAACCTCCAACCCTTTCACATTTAATACTTCGTCATCTTTAGAACAAAATATAAACATGTGGTTCATTTCATGAACATGTTCACAAACATGTGGTTCATTTCATGAACATGTTCACAAACATGTGGTTCATTTCATGAACATGTTCACAAACATGTGGTTTAAAGCAAAATCCTAACCCCCTAGCCTATCCTTTTACCTTTGAAACATCAAAAAACATAACTCTTCCTAGACCCTAGCCCCTTCTAGCATATTGCAATTTACAGCAAAAACCCAACCTATCCTAATAAAACATTATTAAATATAACCTCAATAAAAGCTAACCCCTAACTCTTTCACATTTGTTGAACGATAGACAAGGATAGCAACACCATTGCAAATCGTACACTACCATTATAACGTGGACCTCACTGTAGATTCTCAAAGAATACTTTTGAATAACTATGTTATAACTGTGACTGTTGCTGGCCGTTACTCTGTTTCTGAGACAAAGAGAAGCTGCTGTTCATTCAATTCTTTTGCAATCGTTAAGTTGCATTCACAATTTTTACACTTCTCTTCAATAAGGAGTGAGTACAATACCCTGCTAAATAGGTTAGCAAGGGCATGTCAGAATCCACATTACTTATATCACTATCATCAATTTGGATATTTACAAAATCATCAAGAACATAATATGATAAAGAATGCAAGGATTCCTCACTTCCTTCATCAAAAAAACTCTATAACAAACGAGCGTTTTGAGCCAGACTGCAGGCTCAATTTCATAACAGAGAAATTCCTTATTCTGGTTTCAATTTCATAAATTTGTCAGATGGAAATATGGTACCTATTGGGAACCAGCTAATCTTCTATACAGCCCAAACCTAAACTCTAAATCGTCTGTTTGAATTTTACCTGGTAGTATGTAACTCATTCCTAGCTCTTCAATACAATATTCTGTAAATCAATCATTGCATTTGTGGTAATTAATAGAGCAGAATGTGTCTCTCTAGTTAATTTCCCACTCACACTTATGGAACTTTTCCACAAATCCAACCACTTTACAAATTTGTGAAGAAACAATAGTTTTTCATCACTTTCACTACATGTTAAAGGCTCCTGAAAGATATTTCGAAGATGAAAACCTTTACATGGTGTTTTAACATTCATGTCAAACCATTTCTTGAAAACACGTATATAATTACTGGTGCTTTCAGCATTCATCAAATTATGTTTTTCTGAAAGCTCAGTGATACTCTTAGCAATATGGGAGTTGAAAATATCAAGAGCCAGTTTTACATTCTGCCTTTCCAGGCTTGTTGGCAAAAGAGCTTTTTGTGACAGAGTATACCCAAATTTCAACATGTTTC
>NC_052517.1:14573675-14661086 GCF_014356525.2 Nilaparvata lugens | reverse complement strand
GGACCTTCATCTGGTCTTCATAGATCTTGAGAAAGCGTTCGACCATGTTCCGAGAGAGCTTATATGGCAGGCACTATGGGCACAACTAGTTCCTGAACAATACATCGAAATCCTCAAGGACATGTATAATGACATCAAGACTAGAGTCCTCAGCCCTGCTGGTGTTGGTCCGGAATTTGAAGTCAAGATCGGGGTGCACCAGGGATCCACTCTTAGTCCACTGTTGTTCAACATAGTCATGAACTACATTACCGCACACCTTCAGAAGCCAGCCCCTTGGTTGCTTCTATATGCAGATGACATAGTCCTTGTAGCAGAAACTTTACAACAGGTTCAAATAGATTTAACAGCATGGTGCACAGTATTAGAAAGTCGAGGGCTGAGAGTAAGTTGTACTAAAACAGAATACATGCACTGTAACTTTTCAGGAATCGGAATATCTAACATCAGCATGGCACAACCTCAGCTTGATGGCACTCCTTTAAAACAAGTTGACCACTTCAAATACTTGGTATCTACTCTTGCATGTACAGCCTCCGTTGACAGAAACATCAAGGACCGGATAACAGCTGCATGGCTGAAATGGCGATCATTGACGGGAGTCATCTGCGATGCAAAAATGCCCATTGACTGGAGACGCCCTGGTAGACTGCCGACAACCTGGATGGGTACCATTTCCAAGGATATGAGGATGACGGATTCAGAGCCTGAACTGACTCAACAATGCTCGGAATGGCGGAAAAGGATTAGGAGGGCCGACCCCAAGAGAAATGGGACATAGGCTCAGGAGAAGAAGAAGGTTTGGCATTTCTCTTAATGTTTAAATGTTTATATGTTGCGCATTTACGGTGAAACGCGGTAATAGATCTTCATGAAATTTGACAGGTATGTTCCTTTTTAAATTGTGCATCGACGTATATACAAGGTTTTTGGAAATTTTGCATTTCAAGGATAATATAGAAGGAAAAAAGAGCCTCCTTCATACGCCAATATTAGAGTAAAAAGCAGACTTTAGAATTATCCATCATAAATCAGCTGACAAGTGATTTTCCAAATGTGTGTACAAGCCAGTCTATTGCTGTATTTCCATAAGGTCTATTATAGTTTCAATCAGGTACTTGTGGATGAGAATACTGCGTGAGGTCTACTGTTCACAGAACTACTAGTATAAAGATTGTCTGGAGCGAGAGGAGCCTTGCTGAAACGATGTGCCAAGTACTCAATATCAGAATCACATCCATTCTTCAAAAGCAGTGATAAACTATAAATTTCATCATTATCCATTACCAATATTTATCTGATAATTAATAATCCATTCTTGCATCACGAGAAACAAAACATCTATCATATTGTCTACACTAGTAGTTCTTCTGAACAGTAGACCTCACACAGTTTTCTCATCCACAAGTATCTGATATCACCTGTTCTAGTTGATTCGGTTGAATCACAATAGAATCATAATTTACTGTTAAAATTGTTATTTGTTTTCTCCAAGATCAAAAACTCACTCATGTTAGCAAACTCAGTTCATGTTTGAACTTGTATCCCATATGATAATGTATCCAGCTCCGTGATAATCTTTCCATCTGATAAAAATATTTCTCAACTATTTTAAAATTAATTTTTCAATCAAGAATATTATAATTTCTCTAGCATCATTTAGTTCATTTTAACATTTTTTATTTATTTCAATCACCTATTAAGTTTGTTTTTCAAATGTGAGTATAGGCCTAAATAGACAGGGCCAGACATCTGTGTAATGCATGCAATGAATACTGTAAACCACTTGTCAGCTGATTGATTATGAATTAATTCTATATCTGATTAACCCTTTCTATCCCAGTGTTGTTCCTGAACAACATGATTTTCTTTGATGTCTATTGGATCAGTGATTGAATGAATCTGCCATCTACTGGCCTTGTTTGAAAGCTACATTAGTCTAGTCACAGAGGAAAGAAACACTACTGCTTCATGCTTATTCCGTGGTCTAGTTTTGTATTATACCACTAGAGAGCACTCAAATGCAGTCTAATTTCTGAAAAAGCAGCTGTCATATCCAATTGTACCAACACTTCAATGTGACAATTTTCTTCGGTTTTTATAAAATTCTAAAGAACTGAAAATAATAAGAAAAAATATCCATATAATTGTTTATTATTTCATGATAAAATATCAGTCATAGAAATAGAAACTTGAACAAAAATATCATTTATATTCAAAATTTTATGTCTGTTGTTTTAGAACAACATTGGGCCGTTAGAGGAGTCACATGTGAGGAGACTTTGAGGTTATGTTATTGTGTTTCTATCAGTTTTCAAACGCGTTTGTGGAGTTATTGTTTATTGAATTATTGTGGATGATTGTTTTTCGTTATAATGTACAAAATCTTGGATAATGAAGATTTAGACAAACTCATGAATCTTCCTGAAGATTAGTTGAATAGTTTTTTAGAAATCAAGATACCGGACAGTAATATTATTGCTGATCCTCTACAAGAGAATATAAAGGTAAGATTCTCTCCAATTTATTTTCAAAAGTCTGTTTTACCTGTGCAATCTAAATCATTACCTGAGTCAGCAGTCCTGTATTACAGGACTCATTGGTATGAAAGCAAACAGCCTAAAGCTACGTTTACACTATATGTAGTTGTACACTATAGTACATTATACCACAGAATTACAAGAATTATAGGAGAATTATAATAATAGGAGAATTATAATAATAGGAGAATTATAATAATAGGAGTTTTCTCTGATTATACATTACATTATAGTAGTGTACACTATATGTAGCTGGGGAGCTATATGAAATTTGAGCTACATATAGCTCTGCTATAAGTAGATCTATGCAAATTTCATGTAGCAGAGCTAGATGTATTAATTAACTTTGATGCCATTACTTGTAGCAGAGCTACATATAGTTTGGAATAAACCACTATTCACTGTTCAGTTATCCCAACCAGATGCCAAAGAAGAATGTAGTTCTTGCAGCAGCCGCTTTCGGCGAAGCTACTGTGATGCTTTCAGCACAGAGAAGATATTGGATAATTTTGTAAATTTTGGATAGCTCATTTTCTGCTATATAGCTGAGAAAATAGGCTCAACTGCTATATAGCATATCTCCAAAGTCACTTTTTGAACTTGTAGCAGAGCTTTATAGCTGAGCTACATGTAGCTCTGCTACATAGTGTAACCTAGCTTCATAATTCCCTTTTTCTCCAGACACTGGAAGAAATATTGGGCACGAACATGGGTATTTTGCAAAACAAGGACGTTGCAAGCTGTGTAAGACTGGGTACACCAAGGTGTGTGTATTGCACAAAATGTGTGGAGTACGTCTTTGCTCAGTCCCAAACAGAATGTGCTTCAATGATTACCATAGATAAAATAAAAAAATCCATTAGGCTACAAGGAACAACTTGTTCTACAAAAATAGTGAATATGATAAAGTAGTAGATGTAAGTAGATGTAGTAAAATAGTAAATTTATAATATGATAAACCCCAATTTTCAGTTTTTAGTTTGTTTCATATTATGTAAGTATGTATCAGTTAGTTATAAACATAATAAATAAGTTAGTAACCAAAATATAGTTTTAAAAAAGTAGGAAATTTATGATATTTAGAACCTTATTTTCAGTTTCAATTTCACGTTTTTATATTATGTAAATATGTATCAGTTATGAATATAATAAATAAGTTAGTCACCAAAATCTGGTTCTGTGTATCACATTTTTGAGAATCCATTTTACTACTCTTGAGAATTTTATTATATGACTTTCATTGTTATAATGTTGGAATCAAGAAAAAATCATTGATTAGGAATGATTCCATAATGAAATCATTCACCTTTCCTTGAATAAAGCATGATGAAAGTACTATTGATTTTTCTAAGGCAAAACCAAAATTTTTTACTAAACATATTTGAAATGACCCAAATGTCCCAATGTTGTTTTAAAACAACATACCCCTAGGGGCCCCTGGAGGGTGAGAAATTTTTGGGAAAAATTATTTTCTCATCTTCAAGAGTGTTTTGAAACATATAAACACCAGAAAAAATTTGTCATCTTGTTTTTTCATAAATTGGGATAGAAAGGGTTAATCCTATCTTCAAAGTAGATGATAATTATTATAATAATTATTATAGAGTGTTTCAGAAGTAGTATCGAACATTTTAGGGTATTGTTCCTGGATGATAGGAGACTACAAATGTTGTATATGAAGTGTCCAAAACTCATCCTTATAGCTGCCATTTTGATTTTTCACTTGAGAATTTTTATCTCAAGAGCAGAATGTTGTATTGATCTGATGGTTTTCAGAAAAACCAAACTGAAAATACTACTTTACTATGACTTTAAAAATCTGGTCCGCCATTTTGAATGTAACATTTTTTTTTTAAATAGGAAGTATGTCATGCGATACATGATTTTAATACAGAATTTCAATACAAAATGAATGGTGGAAACCGCACATCGATATCTCTAACCGTTTCAAAGATATTCACATTATTAATCAAAACCGCTTATCCATTCCATGTGTTATTTGCATGGTATTGCTTTATAGTGTGAATAACTTCCAAACGGTCTGAGATATCGATGTGTGGTTTTCACCATTCATTTTGTCTTGAAAACATGTATCGCATGACTACCTCCCTATTTAAAAAAATGAAGTTGCATTCAAAATGGCGGACAAGATTTATGAAGTCATAGTAGAGTAGTATTTTCAATTTTAGTAGGATCCCCAATCACACCCACCGTCAAATTACCTTTGTATATGAGATATTAAGTTCTCGGACTTTTCACCCACTCTGTATATTACATCAGATATACCTTCTTCTGCATGGCAGAGAATCGGCGACGCTTCTCTCCTATCCTCCTCCACTGCCGTTATAACGAGGACCTCACTATAGTAATAATCTCATTTAAATCACCCCGCATTCCCCCATTACCCACCCACGCACAAGCAAAAAGCTCATGTGGACATCATCCACTACAAAAAATATACCATGGTACACAGGGTACCTACACCTTCATTCCTCTACTATTTCTTCAACTTATTAATTTTTAGTTATTCTATAAATAAAATAACCCAAAACCTCTAATAGAAATCTTCCAATAAGCTTCTTATCTATGAAGATTCATAAATTTTTAAATTATTGTAAATACATTTTCAATGGGAAAAAGGTTTTTCACAAACACAAGAGGTAACGACACATAAAATAGCTACAATATATGTTTAATAGCTTCCAAAATAAATAATACAAAATTAATTGAGCACCAAAAATTGTTCGAATCGTTCATTTGTGAATAATATGAAATTTATTTCAGAAATAATTCATAAAGTCATTTTATAAATAATTGTTTATTTCTGCTCAGCTCTCCTTTCTTTGCTTTTAGCTAAATTCAAATCTAACTTACTTTCACAAAACTTTAACTGAAGAATATTGCAGGTCTTACAAGACTGCTTCTTTTCATCAATTTGTTCTGTTCTATTTCTTTCAAATACATTATTTGGTCTCACTATTGTTACCAAAAGCTTGGACTTATTTATGTTTTGTTTACTAGCAAATCAACTTTGGTCTTTCATTTTTCCAAATGAATTGGTTCTATTTCATAGATTTTTCAAATCGAAAAACTTTAGTTCTTTTCTAATAAAAATGACATACAAATCGTTGTTCTCTTGCTAATTATATTGTTCATTTTCTCCATATTTACTCAAAATCATTCGTAAAAATTGTGAAACTGTAGAGAATCTGCCTGTAATTACTGAAAATATATGGTCAACATTTGTAGAACTCAAGAAGAAACAAATTTATAATTGAAAAAACATAGAAAACTTGTGGGAATAGTTCATTTTGAGCCATACTTCTCAACAAGGGCTGCCACTTTTTCGATGTATTTGCTCATGGCATCCTCCTTGGAAGTTCCCTTGAGGCCGTTCCAGGCGTCCCACTTGGATTTGCCCTTGAAATCCAACATCCCTGGTTTGGCTGTGAGCAAAAATGTTCTAAGTTTAGTAAAGAGAATGTTATAAATTATCCAGAAACGGAGAAGAAATGTTCCAAATTCAGTGAAAAAGAAATAGAAATAAGTTCATCAGAAAAAAATATTAGAATTAATTTGATGAAAAAAAATTGGAATTAGTTGATCAAAAATGAAAAGCGTTCTAAAATTTGGCAAAGAAGAAAACTAGAATAAGTTCTTCAAAAATTGAGAACATCATTAAAATTCATGAAGGGGGAACAATAGAGATTGTTTATTATTATGTTGGACTTTTCCCTTGAAATTGAAAATTCATCATTTGACTGTGGAAATATCTAAATTCAGTCAAAAAATATGATTAATAATTATAATTGATGTAGTTATAGTGACAATCACTAAAATTCGTATCAGAGACTATTTAAAAGTGTTTCATTAAAATAAATAAATTCGAGAATCTGTATAAATATTTTTGGACTGAAAATGTTGTGGACGTATAGACCTGAAAGACAACCTTAATATTTCGGACTTTGCAATTTCATCTGAGATAAAAAATAGCTCTAGGTAATTTCTTTTGAAAATTTTCTGGATGTATAGACCTGAAAGACATAACCTTAATATTTTGGACTTTGCAAATATAGGAAAGAAAAATAACACATGGTAATTGTTTTCTTCCTTGATCATTCAAATTATGCGCTTTTTAGTAAAAATAATAAAATATAGTGAAATTCACTTCAGCCTGTTGTCCAGTTTCAAAAGTTCAATAATTTATTGTACAATATTGAATAAATAAATAAACGTGCAACATCAAAATAGCATCAATGCTTACCATTCTATGCGACCAGGGCTAACAGTTCAAAGCAAATTCCACTATGAAAGCATTTTTTCAAAAAAAAAAAAAAAATAAAAATAAAAATGAAATCGTTCTATTATTAATTTAATCAAACAATAATTTATCATAATCTGTGGAACCTGAGATCTTGAGTTTAAGAAAATATTTCAGGTGGGATCCAAACACTATCTCTCACCAGTATTACTATTACAATTTTCTTTCTAGTCTTTATTTGCAACCGTCTTCATAGTATTTTTATAATAATAATAATTTATAGCTTCAACTATTTTAAAAACATATTTCAGGTGGAATCCGAACTACTATCAATGCCTCACCTGTATTGCAGTCTCCTTCGGTACCCTGTTTGTAAAATGAGTAGATTTCTAACAGTTCTTCGTTAGAAGGTGTGGCAGAAAGGTTTTTTACATCCTCGGCAGCTTTTTGGAATTGCTGGAAATATAAAACAATAACAGTATGAAAATTGAGAATAAAATATTATCAAAAATAATTTCCAAAGTTTCTATAAAGTAAGTTACTGAGTATACAGAATGGTGGTCATTGTAATAGTAATTGTGTATCAACACACTTCATTTGCATAGCTGTGCTGTTAAAAAATAAAGTGATAATGATTATTGGAAATAATTCTCCTATTATATTGAGCGATCAATTTATGTATGTATGTATTTATTTATCTATGTATTCATGTATGTCCAATGGATCTCGAAAACGGCTCCAACGATTCTGATGAAATTTGCAATATAAGAGGTTATTGATATAAAAATTTGATTGCACATGATCTCATTCCTGGGAAAACTCGCTGAAGGACATCAAAAGGATAATTATTCATAATTGGATAAACAGCTGATAATTTGGTCTGTCGATAAAGGAAGATGCGAAGGGAAGATTTACCAACCTAGTATGAACTCTATACCAACCTACCTGAACTCTATACCAGTTAGTATAGAGTTCACTGGATGCGAGTGCCTGTGTGGGAGTGAGACAGAATTATGTTCAGCTGTTGAACCATTGCAATCAATCGGCTGATCTAATGAGAAGTATTATCTGGCAATTATAGATTAATTGACTTGATCAACATATCTGATTTGTTGACATGACCAACAAGAAGAACAGAAGGACGAGTAGGAGATTAAAGAACGATGAGAAGAAGAATGTACATGAATTACAATACATGATTTAATAAGAATTCTCCTCAATAAAGCTTATGAGAAAAGAAGTAGAAGAAGAGGAACATTGAATGATAAAGAAGAGAAGAGCGTCACAATTTCATAATCAGCCCATATTATGTCATACTCATTATAGCTGAATCATACTGTTGAAAATGCTGTTTTTTTTCTCAACGCTATTCGACTCTTGCAAAAACATATTTACAAAACTCTTAGTAATATTCAAGTCAACAATTTTACTATCGTAATATTTGTTCACTTGATTGACTAGTACATGCAAAAATGAGAATAAAACCTACATTGAAACGTTTATTTGAAGACATTTTCTCTCGATTTGAATCTACTGTACTATCAAGTTAAAACATTTACTATGAGAATAAAATACATTTTTTATGGAACATTTCTTTCAAATGATTACCGAGATATGAGCTTCTCAGGTGAATTAGTAAATTAATTTATTTGAAAAACATACATTAATTCGAATAAATACATATATACTGGAATACATTATATACAACTAATAGACTAAATCATGAAGTTCTGAGGATATACTTTTCAAGTTATTGTTTTTCAAATGAGGAGTAATTTTATCAAAAAAAGTATTACGAAGAGTTTTATTCAATTTTAAAAATTACAGAGTTAGGTACTGATATTGAGTAATTTTTTAAAAGGTAGCGAATGATTGTTCTGAACAAAGATTGATAGAAATCTGGATAGAGCCAGTTAAGAAGCTTCAAAGTCATGAGAACTAACATTAGATACATAGGTACACTTTCGGAGACATAATCGATTTTCATATAGTCCATTCATGATATACATTATTAATATATTATTTGGTTACATGAGAGAAGCCCAGAACCAATTTCTCCATGCAAAATTTCCTTGTGCTAGATACAGAGTGGCCCAAAAACCTCGTATTTTCGGTTCATTTCCTAGTTTTCAGCTATTTCTGCCAAATCCAGTGATCGGACAGAAAAAATTGCTCTAGCCTTTTTTTAGATTATAAAATTCTGAATAAAATGAGATCATTTGGAACTGTCTAACTCGAATGAGTACAGAGTTTTATGATTTTTCAAAAATGAGTAAAATTTTATGAAAAAATGAGTAAAATTTCAAGAAAAAAAAATCAACTTTGATGAATAATTTTAGTTTTTGATCAACAATATCTTCCGATTGTTACCATTAGGGTGTATAATTCAAAATGCCTCTGGGGGTAATTTTGTGCTCTACAATCTGAGATCAGGTAGAGCGCTCTATCTCATATCGATTTCCAGGTACCTGACAACAATGCTCCTTGTATTGTGAAAAACACCTAATTTTTAGCTTCAAACATCATCACCAACCAAATATTGTCCTCACAGTGATATTTTGCACGATGATATAAGTTCATAAGATCATGTTCTATGAGAATCACCCGTTAGATGCACTCAATTTCAGTATTTCCTGGTAGAGAGGCGCGCATAAGGACACCTCAAGGATCAAAATTTCAAACACTTATACATTTTGACACAATGTTTGGATCTCATCGTACTACACTCTTCATTCTTCTCGGATCGTCAAGTTGGTTCAAAATCATGCATCATAAGTCAAATTCGGTCAAAATATAGAAAATTCATTGTTGAGTGTACTCAAGCCCATATTATTCCCATACACAAATAATGGTCATTTCTATCCGGTTTCTACCACAGTTGACAAAATTAATCAGAATAAATTGTTTTTAGAATATTCTTTCATTGAATTAATTTTGTACTTTTATCCAGATTTTACAGCATTTTGTATACAATCCGGACTCAATGAATGATAGATTCAGAATCGACAGGATTTAAGAATCTTAAATCAACAATACCTTCGAGATAAATGGAAGAAGCCTTTGAAAAACAGATTATAAATGTTCAAACAGTATTACTTTGTTAATCCATTTCTGGGCTGTTTGAACAGTCAAGGCTTAAACTGAATTTAATCAGCTGGTGTCTTCACCTCAAAATGAACTAAATTTTAACGTAATATGGATTTAATCCAGTTTAAAATAAAATGTAGTTTAAACTGACTCTTTGCAAACAGAACTTAGCTTAGCAAGTGTTTTTTTTTTTTTTGTATTTTTAATTTACAAGCCTACGTCTTAAACATTGTCCCGCTGCCGCATGCGATTCGCAGTGGTGTACGGAAGGAGTGACTATTCTAATCAAATCTAAAAACTGCCAATAGAATCATTGATACTCAAAACAATAGCCATCTACCAACTTTGGGAACAAAAATTATTATTCATCCGAGACTATTATCAGTGACCTTGACCTCAGTGTGTAGGCCTACGGTAATGTATGGGAAAATACAAACTTATCAAAGAGAGGAAAATTGTTGAGGCTATCGAATCATTGTAAAGTGAGGATTGTAAAGTCAGTGGATTAACTTGTTCCTTTTATAGTAGATAATAGCTGTGATTCAAGTCATCTGGTTTAATATCAATATTGTTGATCCTAATAAATAATGATCACTTCTATTTATATCAAATATAATTATTATATTCACTAGAAAAAAGATTAGACAATGAATTTCTGATTTTGAAATAAAATATTTTTGTAGTTCATCATATTTAATTCTTGATAGCCTCCAAACGATTTGGCAGAGGTGGAGAATTGGCAACGAAAAAGTATTGAGTTATCTGCTCTGTCTAAAGACAGACAAGGATAGAAAACCTGCCATTATAACGTGGACCTCACTACAGGAAGATGATAGAAAGTTGATACAAGGATGATAGACAAGGATAGCAAACCAATGTTGATCAGATACTAACTTTGTAGCGTGAATCTGAGATATGACAATAGTAGCGTTGAAATGGAGCTTTATGTTGATTTATTTCAAAATTGTTTCAAACACAAAATAATTTAAAAATTTTCCCTCAGCTTAGGAAACGGAAGATAGCATAAGATGTTTGTTTTATACATACTACTTATTATTTATCTTATTTAAATATGTTACATACACATTTGTTATTTGCATTACAAAATAATTTAATATGGATACACATTTCTACCTGCCTATTACATGGGAAACCATAGTTGGCTAGGTATTTTTCCTCCTTCCTTTCTTTTCAGCACACCACGCCATGAAGCCTGTTTTTGTATTTTATTAGAAATGTATTTTTGATTGTGATTTTATGTATATTGTACAGTATTGTGTTGATTTGAATAAAATTGATTGAATTGAAAAAACTGAACATCTTTCTGTAGGCCCCTATAGCATAATATGCTATATTTTAAACATATAGCTTCATCCTTTTTAAAATGTATGAATACTTACTTATTTTTATAAAATAGAAACTATATTACTCTTTTTTGAAATCAATTAAATAATAGATTTACCTTCAGGTAGTCGCGCTCTACTCAATCACACGAGCAGTCGCGTGTTGTACTTTTTACAACATCCAATTTTCCAAGTTTTATGTACTCTGTTTACTGTCAAAACATATTAATTAATTGTATAATTACTTTTTCCATTTTTTTAGATTATTTTACGCCTATGAGCATTTGGATGATAACCATTTCATAGCCCAATAAGGTACACCAAGCAAAGCCATCAATTTGGTTCGTTTACAGTCCCTGAATACAGTCTTTCCCTATCTTATGCACAGTGCAACTTATGCACTGTCGCGACTAAAGTACAACCATTGCTCGGTTGATACTGCAACTCAGTGGAGTGATGGGGAGAGAGCTTTGGAATGCATAGGTGAATTCACTGACACTACCTCATCCAATAGTTTTGTGCGGCAAAAAACTGACACTGTTGTACTTTTTACAACAGCGCGACTGCCGGAAGGTTAAAAATACAAATTATAGCAACTAGTTTCAGTGATCCACACCATCTTCACGTTTTAAAAAATGAATTTCAAATAAACTTTTTACTTAAAGTTTTTTTACTGATAGTTATAATTTGTATTTTTAATCTATATCTTATTAATTTCAAAAAAAGGGTACTAAATTATTCTATTTTATAAATAAAGCTTCATCCTATATATTCTCTAAAGTAGAACTTGAAACTTGAGTTTTCTAAATGTCTCAAGTCCTCTGCTGAAAAAAAAACTTTGAAAATACGTCTGTTACAACATTTAACAGGGAGTTTTGTTACATTTCTGAACTGATGATTCCTCATAACAAACACTACAAAAACATCATGGAATTGATTCCCTGAGAACATTAGTTTTCTAAAGCATTTAAGTCCCCAGTTGAGAAAAAACTTTGAAAAAATAAGGAACATACGTCAGTTCTGAAGACTCTAAGAGGCAAGTCTAGTTAGGTTACTGGTTTACTGGTTAGACAAGTTGACTACAATGCAGGACTAGTTTCTTAATCAAGGTTTCATCCTATACAGAGTGAGATTCACTCCAAACAGTCAGCATTCCTGCTAGCTCACACTGCAATTCTTCTCATACAACTAATGCTGTTAGTTCGAATTTAATCTCACTCCAGTTTCATACTAAATAATGATATTCTATTCTTTGTTTTTATCAAGAAATAACGAGAGCAAGGTAAGTTGTAAGTTATTGCAAAAAAAAGACTAGTGATTAATTTTGAAAGAAATGTACTTACTTCAACGAGAGCCATTTTGGTTTTTATTTGTTCTGGATGGTACTTTCCTGGGAAAAATGAAAAATGAAAATAAGTTTAATTATTTAAAATGCTGAATCAACCCAGAATTACATTCTAGTAGTTTCATTAATTTATTCACTACTTGAGTAAAACAGCTACACTGTAGCCTATCTATAGCGAGATAGACTATAAATTCAGCACCTGATTAAGCTGAATTACAACAAAGTTATTAACAAAATGTTAATAATCCTTATAGATTCTATTAGATTGAACATGACTCATCATACACATGATGAACATATGTGTTTGTCAAGTATTGTTCAATCTAATCTTCTCTATATCTATAAAAGGCTAAGCCCCGACGACTGAAATCACACCACAGCCCAAACTACTGAGCCTACAAACTTGAAATCTCTATATGTATAAAAGGCTAAGCCCCGACAGACTGAAATCACACCACAGTCCAAACTACTGAGCCTACAAACTTGAAATTTTGCACAATTGTTTATGATAGCCTCAAAACATCCACTAAGAAGGGATTTTCAGAAATTTGGAACATAGTAGGTTTATGATATAAAAATTCGATTGCACTAGGTCTCATCCCTGGGAAAACTCGCTGAAGGACCTGAAAACGATAATAATTATTCATCCTTGGAAAAACAGATGATCGTCGTCTGTTGAAACAGAAGATGCATGTGTAGGATGGAAACAGAATTATTTCCAGCTGTGTAATCAATCAGCGAGAAATATTATCGAGAAATTTTAATCGACTTGATCAATTATTTCGATTTGTTCACATGACATGATAATCATTCTAAACTAGAGTATATCATAATTTTTTAAAGTGATTAGTGAGTGTTATTTTGTTATTCAATTTGGTTTGTAAATAATCTAAATTAGAACTTTTTTATTTTTAAATGTTTGGACTGAAAATTGAACCTGAATTCAAGTGTATGGAACATAACCTATTTCTGGACTAGGTATTTATGGTGTATGAATCAAAATTCGTTTTGGGCTGTGCCTGTTAGTCCTTCCCCAATCATTTTAAAGAATTGTGTTCTGTTTATCAATAGTTTATAAATAAATAACGAGCGAAGCTCGGTGCCCCGATATTGAAACTAAAAAGACAAGGAAAAAAGGATAGAGAACTTCAGTATCAGTTGAACTCAATTTCATGTCAATTATGAGAGTTTAGACTATAATTAAATCATGAGAAAATATATTTTCTTGACAAATGAAATATATTCAAGATAGAATTGATCATTATTAACAAGAGTCAAGAATTTAGATTATATTATATATACCGGGATTACTTGAATCACAGCTATCTATTGAAAAAAGAAAATTGGCAACTATGCCTTCCTATCATTTTTTATTGATTTTATAACGTGGATTTCACTATTAATATTGAATTATTAAAATTGAAACAATTCAGACAACCTGACATATGCTACTTGAAATGAGTATGCTATCATATCTTTCAATATGCACAGAAGTACACAGCTAATAAATGAGTTCAAGTGTCTCACTATCTCAACAAAAATGCAATATGAAAGCTATCAACTTAAAGATACAGATTTTTTAAGAGTAAAATGGCAGTATTCAATCGTTATTACTCTGAAAAAATTTGTTTCAGAAAAGTTACATTATGGAAGGAAAAGGATTTATGTTTCTAAGTATTAATAAATAAATCTGTGGTTTTTTGACAATTTCTTAGTCTTTTTCATTCAATAATATGGAAAGAGATTGACCGATGATGACCAAGCGGTTGTAATGATATTTCATTGCTCAGATTAGATGAATACTCGTAACTTGCTTACGGGAATCGCGTTGGAAGGTTGACCGCTCAAGTAAGCTCTCCTATCATAGTAAGGTTCAAACTTAAAGCAATCCTTTTTAAGAAAGCGAGTGGCTTCGTGGTCGTGATAATAATTGATCTATTTATTTAATTAATTCATATTGATTCTTCATTGATTGATTCATTCATACAATAAGTACATCATCAAAATGATATGGAGAGAAAAAATAAGGTAACCTTGTGCTATTCCTCTCTCAAATTTAAATAAGGTTACACATAGTCCGAAATAGGTCAAGTCTTGTAGTTGTTCACTTCACAAAACTTTCAGTCCTCAATTATTTTCACAAAGTAGATTTTTAATGTTTATATTTATATTTCATACTAGCTGGCCCGGCGAACTTCGTACCGCCAAATAGTTGATGCATCTCATGACAAACTTTAGCTTGATGCACACCTCAAAATCTATAACCCATACTAACAATCCTCAAATCCAGACCATCCTATTATTTTTTATTGACCGAATAATCAGTTCAGCATACACTTCCATGTGCGTGTTCGATAAAATCTCAACTGACAAAATCACGCAAATCGACGTGAAGTTTAAGCTATGCTATCTTTTTGCATAAATCACATGTGCTTCCCCGTTCACTCATTTCACTCACACAAAACATGCAGGGGATTTGAAACTATTATAAAAAAATCTAATGCGTGACCTTGGAAAATAGCTGGAAAATTAATTGCTCCAAAAACTTTTTAAATAATTGCTGAGTGAAACCTGATTTTGGAATTATAATTGGAGAATCGAGGATTTCGATAGAAATCAATGGCACAAAATTGATTACTTTTATCAGTAATAACTTCAAATACTAACTTTCATTAAAAACTTGCAGGTAACTCGTGCTCCGCAAGGGTCCAAATAAAAACTTGACCTACTAAAATCTTGAAGAATTGAAAATAGGCCTATTACCATTCTCGGTGAATTAAGTATTGAAAACTCAAAAATAAATAATTTACTAAAAATCAATTAATTCTAAACACCGAAGACAGTACAACTATTCGAAACAAAGCAATGTCTTTCACCTGAGGCCGCACTGCTGGATGGTTACACACAGAACAGTCATTTTATTTTTAGTCTGGGCGTTTAGAATAAAATACATGAGTGGTTATGGAGCAGCACACACTCTTGTCTACTATCTATCGACGGCTGTTGGATGACGCAATGATCATAACAGCTGATTTTCATTTCTGTGTGTGGCCAGCTCACAAATATTCTCACATAAGGATTACATGTTAACTTTGAAGGACCGTAGGAAAGAGTCCTGAAGTCGGATTATAAATTTGATAGGTCATAAACCTGGTCCTGAACATAACGAACACAACTAAAAAATCATCAAATTCGGTGCACACATAAAACATTTATTGAATGTCAAAATTTGAGGCTCGATTTTTATTTATATAGATACATATGAAATTCAGGTAAAAACAATATGCATTCACCCAAAACTGCTTTAAACCTTAATTTAGAATACACAGTTATTTCTAATGCTCAACTCACACTTACGCGACTCAGGTCGAGAAGAAACTCGACTCTAGTCGAGAGCATGTGTTTTGAAATGGTGACGTCGCGGAGACTAGAATCGACTGGTCTGAGTGTCACCATTTGGAAACACATGCTCTCGACTAGAGTCGAGTCTCTTCTCGACCTGAGTCGCGTAAGTGTGAGTTGAGCCTATAAGTTATATCGAATAATCCAGCGATAGGATGAGTAAAGATCAAGTGCCTGACGAATATAATATAAATTTGAGAGAAAGTTGATCATTATTAACAAAAATCAGCAATAATTTAATATCATAAGATATATCGGTATAATATGAATCACAAGACGATGGTAACAGAGAATCGGCATCACTGTGGTTCTATTTTCCGTGACCATAAAACGCGAATCTCACTAAAGCATACATACAACGCTCTCATGCTACCCAACTCATAAGTATTGCGATGATTCCAAATTTAGCTGTATCTCAAAGTACATGAAAACTCATCTGAATCTGAAATTCAGAATCGAGTGAGGCATTGCACCCTTCAATCTGCTAGTACTACCTCCTGGTCGCGGGTTCGAATCCCGCAGAATCCCATCGAATAGGAATGAACGTTTGTACATCTCATTAAATCGCACCTTCCCATTACCCATGCACAAGCAAAAAGTTCATGTGGACATCATCCACAAATGAAAAAAATCTAATCTAACCCCATTTGGATCTGAGTCTTTATCAAATAATAAAGAGTTTATTGTTAAAAACATTTAGGGCCGGTTTCCAAGCTCAGGATTTAGCTAAGCTCTAGACTTTGAACAGCTGGAGTCAGAAAATTGGCTTTCCAAAACGAGGCGTAGTTTTTATGATAATCTTTATTTTCTCATTTGTATAATTGGAAACGTTTTTCCTTGACGAGATGAGACATTCCTAGATAATTCAAAATAGCTGGAGCTTTACACTATTTTCTCTTTATTTTATTTTGTGTTCAATTTTCTAGTTTTTCGAAATTTAGTTTAAACGTGGAATGCGACTACGCCGTTTCGGAAAGCCAATTTTCTGACTCCAGCTGTTCAAAGTCTAGAGCTTAGCTAAATCCTGAGCTTGGAAACGAGCCCTAAAATGTTATAAAAACGTGATATTCACAACTAATAAATCAATATTACATAAGGGATCCGGCAAACATTCAAATCAAGTTGTATTCCTGTTTACATCATCATCACAATTTTATTCAAAGAATTACGCCTAGAAAAAAAAACAAAAATACATTAATTTTCAAATGGTTTCCATCAGTTTCCGATAATTTTTTTTTTACTGTAGCAGAACAGCTGACCGTGTGACAATGCCATGCTACATTTCCATTCAATAATGCACGGCCTCTCTTATAACTTAAACAATCACCTTTAATACCGTTATTCTTTTTTGTTTTCTTGTTTAATCGTTGAAATCTCAAGGTGCGAACAGATATACGCGCCGCGAACATGAGCAAAATTCACTTTTAATCAGCTGACTATATCTGTATTTTTACAGAAACGGTAAGATACAGATACAAAAAGCTTGGCATCAGCTGATTAAAAGTGAATTGCTCATGTTCGCGGCGCGTATATATCTGTACGCACCTCAAGAGTTACAATCGATAACTGTTCAAAATAGTAAGATTGGTAGTTCAACAAGCTAAGATCCTGATAAGAATTGAAGTCAAGTATGGATGGATAAGACTAGTGTCCCCCTGGGTTGGAGAACTCACTAAGAACTGGTTTTATATTGTAATCTTTGAAACCCGCAACTTTTAATTATACAGAGTTGATGATGAAAACAGCAAAATATTTCTCTTACAAGAATAATTTTTACAGTAGATTTCATAGGAGATCCTATTTGAAATGAAAAATTACTCTTCAAACATAACTCTGTCGCTTCAACATCTTGGTCCCTCACATGAATCCAAATTCATTTTTTTAAATGAGAAGAAGGTGGTCATGTGATACAGAGTTCCAAGAGAAAAAAAATGGCAAAAACCGCACATTGATATCTCAACTCGTATCAGTTTGTTGATGTAAAAGTTGTAAATTATGTTGTATATTCCAGCTGAAATCGCGTGTCAGAGCGTGTGATAGCTCTTAAATAGCCTCAACTAAAGTTATGAATGAATGAATGGAAAAACCCAAGGAGCCTAGAATAGATTTATTCTAGGTACATTGGGAAAAACTGTAGTAATTACATGCAATGAATTCTTCAGCTGACTAATTTAAAAATCAATATCGGGGACCGAGCTTCGCTCTGGAGTACAAAAGCATAAAAAAATTATTACGAAAGAAGAAACTATAATAACATTCATAGTTCATACAGAAATGTTCTATCTAATCACAGTAAATTGAGATTAATTCCCAGAGGAATGCTAAAATTTCCCTCACAAAGGCCCGGTTGCACAAAAGCCGGTTAAATTGTAATCCTGATTAATTTCACGTGAACCAAATCAGAGAAGACCATTTCAAAAATATGGATCTACTGGAATTAATCAGGATTGAGAATAACCTGGCTTTTTGCAACCGGCACTAAGTACCTGATTGAATGATTACATTAGTTCAACAGCTGAGTCATAATTTTGACATAGTCACATACACATAACTCACTCACTTCCATCATCAACAGACGACGAAATAATTATTATCAGCTGTTTTTCCAAGGATAAATAATAATTATCCTTCAGCGAGCTTTCTAGGATGAGACCTAGTGCAATCGAATTTTTATATTATAAACCTACTATGTTCTGAATTTCGTGAGAATCGTTAGAGCCGTTTTCGAGATCCGGTGAAATACAAACATATAATCAGAAATTGCTCGTTTAATAGTATAGGATAACAATTTTTTTCTTATGTACTTTCAATGTCATTTTTATATCCTGAAAAAGGATAAAGGAGTGAATCAATTTTGTTGTAAAATAACTTGAGCTGTGAAAAGGTTCGAAGAATACATGTTCAAAATTTGAAGCTGATTGATCAATTCTTTCTTAAGTTATTGTAGAACATACAAACAGACGGCAACGACTTTGGCCTTTAGTAAGTGAAAAGTGAGAAATCGCTAACGCTCGTTCAAATATTGTCATTTTTATCTCTTTGAATTTAACATTGAATTCAAAAACATTTTTGATGTTGAATGAGCAGTCAGTCATAAGCTGACTGTAGACTGATGTTGGTCCACTTATAGTGAGGTCAACGTTATAATGACAGTGGGCAACAGCATCGCTGATTCACAGCCTTATATAGAATATAGCGGCTGATACTGGCATATCTGATGAAATCTTAGCCGTTCATTCTTGTTAAAAAGTGAAAAATTATATTTTATTAATCAAGAAAATAGATTTTTCAATGATTAAATTGGCTTAATTAATACGTTGCCAATATTAACTGAGATATTTTAGTTAGACAGCTTTAGTGGTTGGTGACCTACCTTTAGAGGGTTATGTAACGTTATTTTATTGTTTGAAGTGACTTGAAATCGCTTATTATTAGCATTCAATGCGATGTTGCATCATTTAGGCGACTCTATCAACATGCCTTGGTTTGCACTGCAACAAACTTTCAGTGGTCACCTATCACCAAGGCTGCCATATCTCAGTAATTAATATTGGCCCAATCTCAATCTCAACAAATCTGGTACCAATCAATAGGCGATTAAATTTACTAAAAAAAGTTATTCTTTTTTTCTTTAAAACCATTGGCTTCTAAGTTATTTAAGAAACAAAATTTTAAATGGCCGCTATTTTGTTCTATGAATTTGAAAAATTATCATAATTTTTTGTAGCTTTGTCTAGTTGTAATAAATGAATGTGCAAAGTTTCAATTTCGTATGTTTAACCATTATTCAGAAAAAATCATAAATGAAAAAAGCAAAATGGCCGCTGTGTAGGGACCTGAAGACTTCTGGACAGTTTAGATATGATATTTAGATATGTTTCTTACCCAGGAACAATTTCCTAGACTATGGGTAGTGAGTTGGTAAACACCATGTTTAATGAAACTTATAGGTAGCTGTGTTTGATATACATTTTTTCCACAATCATTGAACGAGTGTTGAATTTGAGAAATAAAACACTTTGCTTACTTATTATCAGTGCCTAGCAGTTAACCCATGCTCCGCGAGAGTCTATTTTAGAACTTGACGTAATGAAATCTTGAAGAATTGAAAATAAGCCTATAACCATCCTCGGATAGTTAAGAATTATTCATATGCAAAATTTCATGTAAATCGGTCCAGTAGTTGAGACGTGATGATGCGTGAAACATAATTTTGCTATGCCGTAAGTGTATAAGCCAGTTCTTTCCTTTATTATAGTATAGCTCTAGATAATCGTTTCGACCTATAGAGAGGTCCACATTATAAGTTATTCATCAGAATCATGTTTCTTGATGAATAAAATATAATTGATCATTTTGTAGTGAGCTCCACATTATAATGGCAGTATTTGATCAACTATGGTGTTGCTATCCTTGTCTATCATTCAACAAAGCACATAGCGTTATCCTTTTCTAGCTAGGCAACATTTCCAGATCATTTTTTTTTTTTAATGAAGAGATATAATTTATTAACAAAATATTTAGAATCTGAAGATTCTGAATATGAATATAAATTCCGACAATGAAGAAATATAATCAATTAACAAAATATTCAGAATAATAACAAATATTTAAGATTCATAAATAACAGAATCTCAATAATGAAAATTTATTAAGATATTTAATCATTGAAAAATATTTTTTCTTGATGAATAGAATATATTGTTTACTTTTCAACAAGAATGAACGGATAATATTCCATCAGCTATATTCTATACAAGACAGTGAATAAGTATACAGAGTGATTCTTAATTATGGTGAAATAATTTAATACGTGATAGTAGAGGTAAAAATAAGAAAAAAAAGTTCTTATAAACATATATACATAAACGCTTCATTAGCGAGCTATACAGGGTGAAATATTTCGCCCGGAATTCAGTTCCTCTGGTGAAATACACCGATACTGAATTGTTTGGGGACTAGTTTTTAAAAAACGTATGGTGGATTTATATGGAAAAATATCTGAAAAGTTGAATAAAACTAGTCTGGAAGCTGTAGTGTGAGTAGTTTTTGAGAAAAAAGTTAAAATATGCAGAAAATCTAAGTAGAAAAAAAACACAGACTTCTACGTTTGATGCCCAACAACTTTCTTTAATGACCAGTAAACAAATAATTGTTGAGAATTTAATTCTAAAAAGAATAATGTAAGCATTGTAAACTAAATTCAAATAAAAGTTGAATAGAATGTATTCTAATGTAGTACATTACACCAAAAAAGTTGCTGTTTTATGAGGAGAGAATTACAACAACCTATGAGCTATTAGTTCTCTCCTAATAGCTCTCCTACAGTATAAGTACATTACACCAACTTTTTGTGGTGTAATGTACTACATTAGATTACATTTTATTCAACTTTTATTTGAATTTAGTTTATACAGCTTACATCATTCTTTTCATAATTAAATTCTCTACAATTTTTATTTCGAAAAATTATTTGTTTACTGGTCATTAAAGAGAGTTATTGGGGATCAAACGTAGAAGTCTGTGTTTTTCTACTTAGATTTTTTGCTTATTTTAACTTTTTTCTCAATAACTACTCACACTACAGCTTCCAGACTAGTTATATTCAATTTTTCATATATTTTTCCATATGAATCCACCATACGTTTTTTGAAAACTAGTCCCCAAACAATTCAGTATCGATGTATTTCACCAGAGGAACTGAATTCCGGGCGAAATCTTTCACTCTGTATAGCTCGCTAATGAAGCGTTTATGGATATATGTTTATAAGAACTTTTTTTCTTATTTTTACCTCTACTATCACTTATTAAATTATTTTACCATAATTAAGAATCACCCTGTATAAGACAGAGAACACTGCCATTATAATTTGAAATTTTAAATGGCCGCCATTTTGTTTTAAGAATTTAAAAAATTATCATAATTTTTTTGTAGCTTTGTCCAGTTGGTATAAATGATAGTGCAAAGTTTCAATTTCGTATGTTTAACCATTATTCAGAAAAAAACCAGTGAAAAAAAACAAAATGGGCGCTGTGTGAGGACCTGAAGAATTCCAGACAATTTAAATATGATATTTAGATATGTTTTTCATCCAGGAACAATGCCCTAGATTATTGATGGGGAGTTCGTAAACACCATGTATTATTAAATCAAAGCTTTGAAAACGTCGATAGTTCAATAATTATTGCTGTTCAAAAACTGATGAAACACAGTTTAGAGTTTGCAATTTTTATAAATGATAAATGTTTGGAAATGATGAATCGATGTTTAGAAATCCGTGACACGTTATCAACAATCAACAAATTTGGCCAGGTGTAATTAGAAACTTCTTCAATGTCAAAATCATTTCACCAGTAATGATTTTCATTTGCTGTATAGGCTAATTGATTCCATCTTACTCCTGAAAAGAGTCTAATGTATTAATAGCTGAACATAGAGATAAATTGATGATTATTTCATAAGTTTCCTGGTCTAATCAACTTTATTGATTGATTGATTCATACAATAAGTAAATCATTAAAATGATAGGGAGAGCAAAAATGAGGTAACCTTGTGCTATTCCTCTCCCAAATTTATATTATGGTTACACATAGTCCGAAATTGGTTCTTGTTGTTCACTTCACAAAATTAACAGTCCTTGATTATAAATAATTCAAATACAGAGTGTTTCAGAAGTAGTGTCGAACATTTTAGGGTATTGTTCCTGGTCGATAGGAGACTACAAATGTCGTATTTGAAGTGTCCAAAACTCAGCAGTTATCCTTATAGATGCCATTTCGTTTTTTCACTTGGGAATTTTTATCTCAAGAACAAAATGTTGTATTTATCTGAAATTTGGCATGAATATTTATGCTATAAAGACTCAATTTTAAAATAATAAAAACAAAATTTCGATGTAAATTTTCAAAATGGCGGACATTTTAAATTTTTGATTGCAAATTTCACGAAAACCGTTCACTTTAAAAGATAGAAGAAAGTTAGCAAATTTTATCAAGATTCCAAGGATACCTTATTTATTAAGATTGATCACAGAATAACAGATTATCAAAAACTCACTTATGTTAATAACTCAGTTCATGTTTGAATTTGTATCCCATATGATGATTTATCCAGTTTCGTGGTAATCTTTCCATCTGATAAAAATATTTCTCAACTATTTAAAATTTTTTTTTCAATCAAGAATACTAGTAGTTTTGTAAACAGTAGACATCAAGCAGTATTCTCATCCACTAATACCTGATTGAAACAGTAGACCTTATGGAAATACAGCAATAGACTGGCTTCTCCTCACATCTGTGTAATCACTTGTCATCTGATTTATGATGAATAATATTCTATATAGTCTGATTTTTACTCTAATATTGGCGTATGAAGGAGGCTCCTTTTTCCTTTTATATCATCTTTGAAATGCAACATTTCCAAAAACCTTGTATATACGTCGACGCGCAATTTAAAAAGGAACATACCTTCAAATTTAATGAAAATCTATTACCGCGTTTCGCCGTAAATGCGCAACATAACATTTAAACATTAAGTGAAATGCCAAAACGTCGACTTGAATCTTAGACCTCACTTCGCTCGGTCTATTATTAAATCATTGAAAAATATATTTTATTGAAGAATAAATATAATTTATAATTTTTAACAAGAAAAAACAGTTGATATTTCATCAGATATGCCGGTATCAGCTATATTCTATATAAGGCTGTGAATCAGCAATACTGTTGCCCACTGTCATTATAACGTTGACCTCACTATAAGTGGACCAACATATGTCTACAGTCAGCTTATGACTGACTGCTCATTCAACATCAAAAATGTTTTTGAATTTGAAGAGATAAATGACAATATTTTCATCCACTTATCCAAGAAATACACTATCATATATACCGAAATCAGCTACCTTTTATAGAAGGCAGTGGCAAGGCTGAAAATCGGAAACGCTGTTTCTCAACTACCATTATAACGTGGAACCATAGAGAAACAATAGCGTAAGTAGATATCCCATGGTATAGGGAATTCATGTCGCAACTTTTACTGTTATCTCAAGCCGATTACGGTCGATTATTGTCAATTTTCACTGTTTTGTTGGGTTGATAGTGTATGAACGGCACAATTTGAGAGACTACCAGCGTCACACAGCTGCATAGGAAAGAACTACGTGAACTATCGGCTTGGGATAACAGTAAAACTTGCGACATAAACGCCCTATACCATGGCATATCTATGCTATCGTTTCTCTATGGTGGAACTCACTACTTGTATAGTTTAAATAATATATATTTTAAATACTATACGAAACTATTAAAGTTGTGTATAAAAATAAATTGAATTCGAGTGATTCACGGATGGAGGTATTATACAGCCTGATTCTTAATCATGGTAAAATAATTTAATACGTGATAGTAGAGGTGAAAATAAGAAAAAAAGTTCTTATAAACATATATCCATAAACGCTTCATTAGCGAGCTATACAGGGTGAAAGATTTCGCCCGGAATTCAGTTCCTCTGATGAAATACACCAATGCTGAATTGTTTGGGGACTAGTTTTTGAAAAACTTATGCTGGATTCATATGGAAAAAATCTGAAAAATTTAATAAAACTAGTCTGGAAGCTGTAGTGTGAGTAGTTTTTGAGAAAAAAGTTGAAATATGCAAAAAAACTAAGTAGAAAAACACAGACTTCTACGTTTGATGCTCAATAACTTTCTTTAATGACCAGTAAACAAATAATTTTTGAAATAAAAATTGTAGAGAATTTAATTCTGAAAAGAATGATGTAAGCTGTGTAAACTAAATTTAAATGTATTCTTAAGTAGTATGATTGTATATAACAAATCGAAAAACATTGAAAAATATCATCAGTAGAAAGTTTATTTTTTTGCCTTTGCATAGCCTTTTAGAGGAACTTGTTTTTTCTGACCAAGTTTCGCGTATTTCGTCACATATCTTAATCTTAAAAATTATTTTAGCTACAAGTCTGGAAACGGTCTTATTCAATTTTTCAGTTCATTTTACATGAAGTACCTACGCAAAATTGTACATTCAAATTAACAGCCAACAAATACCCATAGGGCTTCGTTTCAGCAGGGGAACTGAAATTCAGACGAAATCTTTCACCCTGCATAACTTGGTAATCAAGCATTCGCGGACCTATGTTAATTGGAACTTTTTTTCTTCTTTTGATGTGAGGAATCACGCCCTGACTCATGGGCACCTTTATTCAGAACACCCTGTATACGGCATAAGGATAACCTTGGCAAAAATAACAATGATATTGAGGGATTCACTTGAAATAGTCACCATTGGTCGAATGGGAAGCCATGAATTCATTCATATGGAATGCTGACTGTTTAAAGTGAATCCCCTCACTATAGATTACGTGATGAAAAATGCACGGAACTCAAGTAATTATTATTCATGCCTTTTGTTACAACTTACTTCAGCTACCTGTAAATGCATCCAAGCCTAATTATTGTAGAATTCACCTTGGCTCAAGTATATACATATTTTTGTTTGACATAGAATTTTCCGGGTAGGCCTACATACATCCGATTGCTTTGATTGAGCCTCTATTTCATACTAGTAGGTAACTCGTGCTCTGCAAGGGGTCTATTTTAAAACTAGACAAACTGAAAACTTGACGTAGTGACATCTTGAAGAATTTGAAAATAGGCCTATAACCATCCTCGGTTAATTAAAAATCTATATGCAAAATTTCAAGTTAATCAGTCCAGTAGCTCAGACGTGATGATGCGTCAAACATAATATTCCTATCCCGTACGTGTATAAGGCAGTTTTTTCCTTTATCACAGTATATATAATACCTCCATCCATATTTACTGGACTACATTGCTCGGTTGGTTTCATCAATAAACGTCTTGACAAGGATGCTACCCATTTTTTTTCTCTAAAATTGTAATGTTTCGTGAAAATCCCATAGCATTCTCCTTGTTCTGGATATATTATTTTTATCAAGCTATCAAAATGAGAAAGTTTTCTTAGGAAAACATTTTTTTTTCCCGATCATTACTTTTTGAGATATGAGTGACTAAAGTTAAAATTTTTAGGACAGAACATTTCAAATTCGGTACGAGATAAATCCATGATATTTGAAGGATAAATTCTTGATGGAATAATTTTCTGAAAATATCAATTTTTGAGAAAGTTATTCATTTACTAAAAATGACCAAAAATAACCTTTACTTGAGATATTTTTGGACATTTTTGGGAAATTGAGTAACTTTCTCAAAAATTGATATTTTCAAAATTTTCTTGTTTTATTCAATCAACAATACCATCCTTCAAATCTCATGGATTTATCTCGTACCGAATTTGAAATATTCTGTCCTAAAAATTTAAACTTTAGTCATTCATATCTCAAAAAGTAATGATCGGGGAAAAAAATTTTTCCTAAGAAAACTTTTTCATTTTGATAGCTTGATAATATACAAATCGAAAAACATTGAAAAATATCACCAGTGGTAAGTTTATTTTTTGCCTTTGCACAGCCTTAAGGTTTGAAGCAGATTTACTATGTTAAATGTACAATAAACACAACATATTTTTTTACAGAACTTGTAGAAAATTTAATTTTGAAGAGAAAGATGCAAAATAAGTCTATAATAGACAAACGCAACCTAAAAAAATAATCCATAATTACATTACAAAACGCATGAAAAGAGAGCTTAACAGATTTTGACTATTTTTCATGCGTTTTCTATGTAATTAAGGATTATTTTTCAAGGTTGCGTTTGTCTATTATTGACCTACACCTTTCTCGTCAAAATTAAATTTTCTACAAGTTCTGTGAAAAAATATTTTGTGTTTATTGTGAATTTAACATTTAGACTTTACACTTAACAATTTTAAGCTAATTGATTAATTCTCTCCTAAGTTCTTGTCGAACATACAAACAGAGAGAAAACGACTTTGGGCTCTAGTAAGTCAAAAGTGAGAACTTCGCTACCGCTTGTTCAATAAAGGAAAGAATCGGTTCATACACGTACGGAATAGGAAATTCACGAATGACACATAATTACATCTGAACCATTGGACTGAAATTCAGCATATAGATTCTTAATTTACAGAGGATGATTATAGGCCTATTTCAAATTCTTCAAGATTTCAGTCTGTCAAGTTTTCAATTAGACCCTTGCGGAGCACGGGTTACCTACTAGTACTGAACAAAAAGACTAGATATTGTCCAACCACAGGTTTATTAAAGATCAAGATGACTGTTCAAGTTGTTAAACCATAGTCTCTGGTAACAACCGAAACAACTATCTAGATTTTTAATAAATCTGTGGTTGGACAACATTATAGTATTTTTATTCAGTAGAAATTTATTTTTTCGTTTTATAACATTGAGGCATTTTTTTGGAAATGCATTTTAGAAGAGTTCATTTTTTGAAATCACTGATGTGTAGTAATAAGTAATTGTTTTGATGGTGGATGAAGACCTCAAGAGCATTAGACTGTGTGTGGGTAATGGAAGGGATGATGATTATGGAAAATAAAAATACCAACAGTTTTAGAAGTCTTCAATGTTTGATTCCATTACGAACTGCTTGTTAAATAATCACTTTTCAACAATTAATTACGACATAGCAGTCAGGTATTTATATAAATAAAAGCTTTTAGCTTCTACTTACATTAGTGTAGCACTTTCGGACGCTAGGCCCTTCATCAACACTCAGAGGGCTAGTGTTGAAAGTGGAAGCTAATAGCTTTTATTTATATAAATACCTGACTGCTATGTCGTAATTAATTGTTGAAAAGTGAAGTTTTAGAAGGTTTCTGCGTACCATGGGCAAGTGATTTTCAAGCGCAAAACTGTCACTTAGTGGAGCTGGCCTAAAGCAACAAGCAACTGCCCTTCCAACTGAGATCCTAATAGCTTGTGATTTATCCAATCTGAGTAATTTCGTATTTTACTAAGCAATTGGACATCCACTTTATAATTATTTGTAATTCTATTTTCTTATGTACTCATATCAGCACAGACCAATCTATGTATACTAATTAGTCAACATGTAGGAGGATGATTAAGGCTAAAACTGGGAAGACGGATAAAGTAAAAGTAAAAAAATTTCAAGTTTTATTCAATATTTTTCAAGCTTCTTAACTTATCTACTACAGTGGACTCTTTGAAATGATTTCCTGTATTAAAATTCTATATTAAAAATTCTTCAAGATTATTTTAGGATCAGAATATTCGTGTTTAAGAGTGATGAAGAATTGTAACCTCTTTTGGACCAATTTTCAACCAGAATTCGGGGAATGGAATAGTAAGTGGCTATAAGCCTGTTTTTCTATTTCCAATCAATTGATAACTATGTATTTAATCACTGTTGAATAAATAAACATGACAAATAGAAAGTTTTACAAAATAATACATTAGTTAAGTTATAATATTAATACAAGGAATTTGAGAAATTAAATTCATTTCAATTTGAAAATAACGGCACAATTATTTTCTATATTAAAATAAGTTAACTTAGGTATCAATAAATATAATTATAATTGTGGTATAGGATAGCCTTAACAAATGAAACAATATGAAAATATTTTAATGTTAATAATGCTCAAAACAATTTTAGTATTTTCTACATTTCTGTATTCTGAACTTAAATCACCGGTGAATCTAGAAGTTTAACTGTTATTGAAAACTGGGAAACATATGGGTTACAATAATAAACGGTATAAATAGAAAAGGTTTTAGAGATGAAGATTGTTCAAATTACTAAAAAATTATTGGTATTCAAAAACCGGTTGCAATGGACTTATATTTTTAATTTAACTAGACAAATTCTAAAAACTAAAGATGACGGAATCGTTAGGCCTACAAGTAGGCCTATAACTAGAAATTTAAGAATTAGTCCTGGACGTTAAAGACAAGCAACTATTCAAACAATATCCTTTATCAAAACTATAAGGGCAAAATAAATCCAACAAGTGTGTTTTGTCAACAGTACTACCTACCTTCTCAAATTTATGCAGATATCGGCATTAGCCCGTAACCAACAGGTATTTGTTTAGTAGGTAAAAAGTCGTACTTACAAGTTTGAAGAGAAGAGAATGATGTCGTATGATAAATCGATTGAGCTTGGCTACCTACAACTGAATAATTGAAAACAGATGAGAGAGGACAAGTCAAGTTAACGGGTTCAAACGACCTACTAGAATAGTTAGTAACTCAACAATGCTTGGTATTCCTCTAGTAGTGTTGATTTCTTGTTGATAACCTCTATTCCCTTGTGCTTGTGATAGTTTATCTAGTCATTCCAGTTTAGCCGGTAATGGGAAGATAACTCAAAATTTCCCTTTACGCTTCGTGAGAAGAGTTTTAAAATAAAGTTAAAATTTACTTACCAGAATAGGCTTAATTGAATGAGTAAATAACAGAGCAAACAAGGAATTTAAAAAAGTTGATGAATATAGGTGTAAGATTGGAGATGATCAGATAAGAGAAGACAAAATTCAAGTTTGTTACCGAGAGGTTAGGTTGGAGAACAGAAATATTATCGCGATCTAACACAATAAGTACTGACTGGCAACGGTAAACGTTATTACAAAATATTCTATAGTGAGGTCCACGTTATAATGGCAATGGAGAAAGATAGGAAACCAACGTTGCCAATGTCTTCTATAGACGGTAGCTGATACAGATTTGATGTAATTATTGATTAACTGTTCATTTTTGTTTGATAAAATCAATTATATTTCATTAAGCAAAAAATTAGTTGTGTGTTTTGAATTGTAAGTTGAAGTGTGTAACTGAAGAATGTTGAAGTTACACATAACTTGAATACGTCATATTTGGACTGTTGTATAAATTAGGATTGGAACCAAATTATTGTCTGGCATGTCTTGCTGTAGTAGTACTGCTCCTTTCTTACTGCGCTGCTATCTATTTGAGTTACAAATATGTTAGAGTATAGTGAGGTCCACGTTATAATGGCAGTGAAGAAAGATAGGAGAAAAACGTTGCCAAGTTCCTCCATTTTGCCACTGACTGTACACAGCTGTTACTCAGTTCATCTCATTAAATTTAATCTAATAATAATTATCATTTTCTTGATAAAATAATCAATTCAAAGTCAAATTGATCAATAAAATATATTTTTTCATAATTTGATTCAAAAATTTGCTTTCATGACTGAGATCAGATTTTTTATTTTTATACAAACCTGAATGGCGGCTTATTTAAAAAGCTGTGATACAACAATCTGAATTTAAAAACAACAGAAATTGAGTTATTTGGTAGGTATTCTATTCCAATTTCCTTTAAAAATGATAGAAAAATAGAAATCCTATTCAAAAATGAGTAATTTCAATGGATTAATTCTGAAATAAATTTTCAATATTACTTATACCGGTACGAGTATGTCTAACCTATACTGGTAGGTTAACTGAACCATGGATGAAATCTAGGATGGTTAGTTATCAACTTTTTAAATGTCATAATTTTCATGTATTTTAATTTGTGTTTCTCATACGGTAGTGTTTAAAAATTATTTCATTATTTCATTGTTTCAAAGATACATTTCAAATCAATTACATATTACTTGTGTACTCAAGTATTTTGATAGAATGAGGAAAAAATGACGGCTGAGAATATGGTTTGTTCAGTTTTGTACAGTCACTGTCAAAAGTAAGTCAAAAATATTCTGGCTAATAGAAAACATTGCACAGCGAGAGAGAGATAGTGCTATCTGTTTTGTTGTATGATAGAAAAGGACAGCAACAGTATTGTCAATCGTACACTGTCATTATAATGTGAACCTCACTATAGTTTGTTACCTGCTACTTGAAAACATACCGTACCTGTTATTTCATTTCCGTTTTGAATGCACGCGCACTCCACACCATGAGTGGGGTTTCCCACCAAAGCTGGGCCGGGCTGAGCCGAGCCTTTTTTTTTTTACTTCTGTTGTCTTCGACAAGCGTAAATCAGATTCCAAAATTAGCCAAGCGTAATCCGCTGTGTGCTAACTATGCAGGATTTAGTCGGGAGCATTCAAATCCGGCCAAGCGGATTCTGCCTTCTTTCAGTTTAGTTCGATCTTTCCACGTAGTGAGTTGCGCAGTATTTTGTATTTTTGTATTACTGAGCGAATCGGCAATCGGCTTCAGTGCGAATGCAAGCGCAGATTCCGCTCGGCCGATCAGCCCGGCTCGGCCCAGCCCAGCCCATCTATGGTGTGAAATAAGTCCATGAACGCATAAGCCAGTGAATGGAATGAACATGTGTAGCCATTAAATATGTCATACGTCATCTCATTTCAATTGTAGTGTATATGAAAAACAATTTTCTACTACCTAATTATAATCTGCAGCGGCATGTCCACAAAAGTGATAGGGCTGTGAAAAAAGGAGCAATTTTATGTTTGTTCAAAGACAAAAAAGTATGATAAACAATCAGAGTTTGTTGCACTTGAAAAAAAGGACGTATTTCAGCCAACAATAGATGAATTAACGATTGCTTCTGAAGATCTAGTAAATAAAAACAATTATCAACAAATTGAAACATTTTTCACATGTAGGACGTTTATTGCTATGTTATAACTACATTATAATTGTATTCGTTTCAATTCAATCAATCCTTGACAAGACTCAGATTCCGTAGATAAAAATTACAATAATGAACACTCATAACACAAAGTTCATCAAGATGCTAGGATGTGATGAACAAAACAATTTAAAGAAACTGGCTATCCCACCATCACCAATACCATACAATGGCACACTGATAAGTCCCTCTTATAGCAATGTCTTTAAAAATAAAGTGGCTATAGGTGTCCATCTATATAACTATGTCCATCCAACTATAAAAACGTAGCTACGAGTGTATGATAATGTCTAATAGGTACCAAATATGAACATTTTCTGTCCATTAGTCCTTGTAAAAGCTGAGAAAACGCAGAAAGTTCATAAGAATGCTGGAAATTCCTAAGTTTTATGAAGCTCCCTCAAGAAAAATTCTCAGACCTCAGCTTGAGGACTTTATTTCCTAAGCATTTGTTCTCGGAAAAGCTAAGAAAAATTAGAAAAAAACGCCGATTTTGGGCGAATCTCTCAAATCAGCTTACAATGTTGTAAGCATGGTTTTTAAAGTTTGGACTTTCTGGGGATTATGCCATGTACAGTAACGAAATTAGAGCCTTGTAGCAAATAGGTAACTCACAATTTCTTATCCCTGATGATTCTTATTTTATATGAATAATCATTCAACCCAGGGTTCTTGAGTTCTAGGCCTATGTCCAGTGCTTTTGGATGAAGTGATTAAACTTTCCCCCCCCCAACCCAAATAGTAGTTTTGTTCATTGCAGTCTTCTGCAATCTCTGATTATATTTAGTTGTTCTTCCTCACTAATGTGTGAGAAGCATTTTAGTGTCTACTTACACTTCCCACAAATATCTTGGTGAGCTCCGGCCAGTTCTTTGGTGTTGCATAATTCACATAGATCTTCATGCCATCTGCAAGATATGGACCCAATTAATTAGTTATTTATACCAAACACTTCTAATACATCACCCAATATACCTAACCTTTACCTCTTCTTTGGCTGAACTTGGTAGTTTGTAGAATTCTCTCCAACATCTTCCAGTACATCAATCATATTGTCGAACTTAACAACCTATCTACTAAAAAATTAGTGTCTGATCAATCAATGGTATCCGAAACCAATGTTATATTAAGTTATTAATATCTGCCTGTTGGCATTGTATGAAACTTGTGTGTTCTGGACCTTCTCATTGAAAATTTCATGCAATTTCGAAATGTTCAACGAATTTGACAGATATATTTTCTTAGAGGCAGATAAGCTGTAATGGGATTTATGACTTTGCAAAGATTTGATATTTTTGTGAATTGCATCTTTTGAAAGTTTATGAGGTCGATTTAAATGACTTCCTTAGCCATCTCTTCTAAGAGTCCCTGTTGTAAGCATGGTTTGTAAAGTTTGAACTTGTCTGGAGGTTATGCCATGTAATGAAATTAAAGCCTTGTAGCTAATAGGTAACTTACAATTTCCTATCCCTGATAATTCTTTTTTAATATGAATAATCATTCAAGCCAGGTTTCTTAGTTCTAGGCCTATGTCCAGCGCTTTTGGATGGAAGAAATCTTTCACCTTGTTTAACTTGGTAACTAAGCATTTGCAGACCTATGTTATTAATTAGAACTTTCTTTCATCTTTTGATGTGAGGAATCACGACCTGACTTATGGGTACCTTTTTTCAGAACACTCTGTACATGCTAATTTATTATGATATAGCCTATGCAATTCGAAAATATTTTGTTAGTTTTCCTGTGCTCAGGCTTATGCCTTTGCAGGTTTTTTTTCTAATTTCTGTGAAATAATTTGTTTTTTCAATTACAATAGCCTTACTACATGTAAGTAGTTGTAAGTTTATTCCCGAAAAGTGTTTGTGAAATTTCTTTGTTTGTTATGATGGAAATAAAATTCATTAATCCATTCATAAAAAAGTTGAGGGACACCTACAGTGTACATCAGTGCACATCTTGATGCACATTAGATACGAATAAACATAGGTTTCTTAGCAGGAAAATCAATTCTTTTCATCTATTTTACAATTTTACACATGTCATATGCTCTTTTATTGATAAATAAAATTGTCATACAAGTTCACCAATCGACAAATAATAGACTAAATCTAACAATACAATAGACATAATTTAAAATAAAATCAAGACCAATCAAAACGTTTTTGCTTTATTTATTACTGTAGCCTATACAGTAATTATACAGTAAAAAATCTTGTGAAAAATTATGCTGCTCAATTGATGAATAAATTATTATTTTTGAGCTCTACTAACTCTCCTTTTTTTCAACTGTTTCTTCTTTCTTTTTATTTAAATATTTTTCATCCTATACCCTTTTACTAACTTTCTGAATCTGACCAATATAATCGTTCTCTTCTAATCTCATTAGTTATAGCCTACTGAATTGTGAATATTTAATGAATTGCGATATTATTTTCTTTTCTCTTATTTTCTTTTTTAATTGTAACGTTACACTATCAAATGTGTCATTAAGGCTCGTACTGGAGTTTGTCTGTGAGCCTTTCTATGTTTTTATGGAATAAATAAATAAATAAATAAATGTATGTAAACGTAATAGGATAGTAAGTGGTTGGCTTTGAAGAAGGTCAACTTTTTAAAACGAAGAAGCATGGTTTAATTCTATTACAGCTTACCAACTATATGGATATTCATCAATCAACCAGTACTTTTCTTGAATAGGCTAAGTGCCTGCTCTTATTTTAACTGGGTTGGCAACAGAATAAAATCATTCTGACTCATGTTTTCAGTAGCCAGTTTGTAGGAAGTTATATGGTGATACTCAATTCTTACAATATTACTGGTGAAATGATGGTGAATTAATTTCAATACATGATACCTATTTAAATGATATGAGAAGTATTACACTGACATTCATTATTATACATAACACTAAAACAAAACTTTCATATTTTCAACAACAATGAATGAAACAAATACTATTTCAAAGCTCACAAACCAAGAAACTAACAATATTGCTAGTGATATGATGGTGAATTTATTGAAATACATGTTTTTTAAATTATATGAAATTAATAATTAATGAATTACACTAACATTCATTATTATACATAAATGACAGGTTATTCGTGATTTCATCATTCATTACAGCAAGAAGATATAAATATAACAATAATTTATATAAAAAAGCAATATTGTACCAGAGTATGATGTAGCTTGTCTTCAACATTTATTAATATTATAAATTTGAAAAAAAATCTCTTTAGGCAGATGAGCCTGGGAAGATAACCCTGTGCAGTGCAATGGCGGCCCCATCACCTAACCTTCCCCAACTGCAGCGTGGCCTGGGGACTTTACTATCAAATATCACTGTCAAGTTAACGTCTTGTATTGAGACCTGGATTGGATGAGCCAGAAGACAAGATATGTATAGACAGGCTGAAAAGAAAGATGGATGCCAGAACAGGCTTAGTTCAAGAAGCTAACATACCCTTATCTATTAAGACAATGATGTCGGCAATAAATCTCAACTGAGGGACTCTCCACTCTCCAAGCACCATGGAACACCATAATGGCATCATGGCCGAAACATGTCAGAAGTAAACAATTTCAAAAAAGGGCACTGGAAATTTTATTTTTATTACCTTTATGTAACTATATAAAAACTAACATTATAGTGAGATCCATGTTATAATAGAATTGGTGGAAGATAGGAGAGCAACGTTGCCGATACTCCATCTTGTCAATGCCTTCTATAGACAAAACTGATACAGGCTTATTGATGTAATATTAACTTTTCATTTCAGTTTGAAATAATCATTTATATTTTATTAAGCAAGAAATAATATTTTTCAATAATTTCATAATTAAGATGTGATATTTTGTTGAATAATTATTAGTTCTACATTGTTGAGACAATCTGGCAACAGAGCAAAGCGAGAAAGAGATAGCACTATCCACTTTGTTGAATGATAGACAAGATTAGCAATACCATTGCTAATCAAACACTGACATTATAACATGGACCTCTCTATAGTTAAGATTTAAAACAAAGGCTTACTATTTTCGAAAACATATCACACAAGCAACACATCAATGAGGAAGAAATTTTGTTTGAAGATATTATATCTAAACTGAGTGGGTATGAATATGCCAAGTCAAAACAACAGACTGGGAGAACCTTTTAGTACAGACTGTACACTGGTAGGGTACCTCTTAAGTGTGAGTTCGCATGTGACAAGTCACATGACCAGAAGTGGAAAACCTTTTTGTACAGACTGTACATTGGTAAGGCCTCACTTTGGTATGAATTCGCATAATATGAACAGTCACTTGACCAGAAGTGGAAAACCTTTTTGTACATACTGTACATGGGTAAGGCCTCACTTTGGTATGGGCTCGCATATGAACAGTCACTTCATTAGAGGTAGAAAACTTTTTTGAACAGACTGTACACTGGAAAGGCTTTTCTTTAGTGTGAGTTCGCATATGACGAGTCACTTGACCAGAAGTAGAAAACCTTTTTGTACATACTGTACATGGGTAAGGCCTCTCTTTGGTATGTGCTCGCATATGAATAGTCACTTCACTAGAGGTAGAAAACTTTTTTGAACAGACTGTACACTGGAAAGGCTTTTCTTTAGTGTGAGTTCGCATATGACGAGTCACTTGACCCGAAGTAGAAAACCTTTTTTCACAGATTTTACATTTGTAAGGCTTCTCTTTGGTATGAGTTCGCATATGGACAGTCACTTCACAAGAAGAGGAGAACCTTCTTGTACAGACTGTACACTGGTGGGGCTTCTCTTTGGTATGAATTTGCAGATGACGAGTCAAATCACTAGAGGTAGAGAAGCTTTTAGCACAGACTGTACACTGGAAAGGCTTTTCTTTAGTGTGAGTTCGCATATGACGAGTCACTTCACTAGAGGTGGAAAACGTTTTTGAACAGACTGTACACTGTAAAGGCTTTTCTTTAGTGTGAGTTTGCATATGAACAGTCACTTGACCAGAAGTGGAAAACTTTTTTGTACATACTGTACATGGGTAAGGCCTCTCTTTGGTATGGGCTCGCATATGAATAGTCACTTCACTAGAGGTAGAAAACTTTTTTGAACAGACTGTACACTGGAAAGGCTTTTCTTTAGTGTGAGTTCGCATATGACGAGTCACTTGACCCGAAGTAGAAAACCTTTTTTCACAGATTTTACATTTGTAAGGCTTCTCTTTGGTATGAGTTCGCATATGGACAGTTACTTCACAAGAAGAGGAAAACCTTTTTGTACAGACTGTACACTGGTGGGGCTTCTCTTTGGTGTGAGTTCGCAGATGACAAGTCAAATCACTAGAAGTAGAGAAGCTTTTAGCACAGACAGTACACTGGAAAGGCTTCTCTTTGGTGTGAATACGCCTATTATGAACAGTCAATTCACTAGAATGAGAGAAACGTTTTGTACATAGTTTACACATATGAGATTTCTTGAGAGTTGTTTTTCCTGACACCCTCTCTTCTATGACATCTTCTTCTCTTCTCATTTCTTCATTGTTACATTCTTCCTCTTCTTCAGCAGAGGAATCACTCCCACTGCCAGCTAATGATGGCTCCTGAAAGTACAACATCATAATATCAATATCAAAGTACTTCAATAAGCAACTGATGTAATTGACACATGACAAATCATAGAGAGAAATCACTCACAATATGGTTTCAACTTCTATTTTAATTGTACTGAACTCTGCTCTAGGAGTCAATGTTGTAAATATACCTTGCAGATATGATCTTCCTGTGTTTTCACCTATTAATGTAGCAATATCTCAGGCTAATGGAAAACTGAAGCATCTTGTCAGTCGCTTTAATAGTGTAGAATTATTTGATGTGTATGGCATAGGTAGGCGTTTTTATACTCATCATGGTCTACATCTAAACATCATTGGAAGAACATTATTGCTGATAAGATTCTTAATAGTTTTTGAAGTGTCGGGGTTGAGGTACAACAACGACAGAACTCTTTGGAAGGACTCTCTGGTTTTTTAGGACTCTAGATTTAGTAAAAGATATTGCTTATAAAATACCAATTAGAATGAGTCGGTTACACACTGATAGAAGGTTTCAGTTACACAATACTTCTCATAATCGTGGTGTTGACCTCAGTAATTTAGTTATTATTCCTTGTCAAAATTCGACGAAAAGAAAGATGAATTAAAGTATAGGAGGAGATGAATCTAGCATTGATCACTGTGACAATGCTTCAGTAGGCTCTCTAAAGTCATGTTTCAAAGTAATTCACCAAAATGAAGATTGTATTGCTAACAAGATACATTTTTTAAATGATTTAATTGAGGATGAAAACCCAGATGTATTGGTAATAATAACAGAGCATGGTCTTAGAAAGTATGAAATCGATTGTATTGTTTTGAATAATATGTTTCAACTAATTACTGTAGAGATCACATGATTAAAGGTGGTGTGGCCATTTATGTGAGTGAACAGGTCAATGAGCTTTGGATGTGGAGGAATTCTGTAGTGAGGGAAATATTGAGGCATGTGGGATAAGGTTCAGGTTGAGAAGCAGGATTTTTGTTATTGTAGGAGTTTACCGTTCGCCAAATGTTGATGCTAATTTATTTTTTGAAAATTTCAAGTCGATGATGGATGAGTTGCTTAAAACCATTAAATACAATATAATACTAGCGGGTGATTATTATATTGATATTCTAAACGGCTCTCCTATCAAAAGAAATTTATTAAATACCTTGAATCAATTTGGTTTGTCTTATACTGTACATGTTCCAACCAGAATAACTGCAAATATTGCTACAGCTCTAGATAATGTAGTTACAAATATTACTGAAGAAGGCTATATGGTTAGTGTTTTGCATACATTTATATCTGATCACACAGCTCAAGTATTCTCGGTATTTCATGAGGGAGATTTCAGGGTGGAGAAAAAGAGTTCAACAGGTGCGCATGATTGTAATAAACAGAACATAGAATGTTTGAGACAGGCATTAAGTGTTGAGAGCTGGAGGGCAGTCTATGACCAATCCGATCCAGATCTACAATTTATAAATTTCCATAGTAGTCTGCTCTATCATTTCAAGGTACATTGTCCAGTTAAAACAGTCAACAAGAGATTAAATGATAATAGGCTGAGAAAACGTTTGGAAGGTCAGTGTATGACTAAGGAGATAGAAATAATGAGATGTCTTCTAGAGATAGCAAAAACCAGAGTGAGTGATGGAGTAGACATAAACATACAACTACTTAAAAAAGTGAAGGAGCAATATAACAATAGAGTTGAAGAGGCAAAGAAAAAACAATTCAATGAATATATACTTTCCTCTGCCAACAGAACTAAGTCTAGCTGGGAGATTGTGAATAGACTTAGAGGGAGTAACAAAAAAGATCAATGCCCACCGAAATTGGGTATAATAACAAACTGATTACAGGTAGCAAGTCCATAGCTGAAAGTTTTAATCACTTTTTTGTATCCATGGCTCCAGCAAATGAAAACTCGGCAGCACATGAATCATTGAGAAAGAAAAGTCATAAAGAATGTTCCAACAATTTTTGTCTTTATCCCACAAATGTCAATGAGGTTGTGGGAGTTATAAAAAACCTGAAAGCTAAAAAGGCTGTGGGCCCAGATGAAGTCCCGGTGTCAGTAATTAAGGCACGTTGTCATGAAATAGCAGAGCCATTGGTATTCATTATTAACTCAATATTTAAGACAGGTATATTTCCAGACTTATTGCAAATAGCCAAAGTGATTCCTCTTTCATTATTCATTATTAACTCAATGTTTTAGACAGGTATATTTCCAGATTTATTGCAAATAGCCAAAGTGATTCCTCTTCTGAAAAAGGTGATGTTATGAATATTAATAATAAATTATCGACCTATTTCAGTTTTAAATATGTTGTCAAAGGTTTTTGAGAGGCTCATTCATGATAGAATTATGAGTAATCTGTTAAAATTCGATTTTCTTTTCAATTGTCAATATGGTTTTATGAAGGGAAAGTCGACAATTACTGCATTAAATTTGTTTGAGTAAATTGTGAAAGGGATTGATGCTGGTGATTATGTAACTGCCCTCCTATTGGACCTGTCAAGAGCCTTTAATAGTGTCAATATTGATATTCAGTTATGCAAGTTATCAATGCTCGGAATTGGAGGCGTGGCGAATAGATTGATAGCATCATACATGAGCAACAGGTTCCAGTACACATGTATATCTACTCCTAATGGGTTAGTAACCTCAGCCAAGTTACCATTGACATGAGGCGTACCACAAGGCTCCATTTTAGGCCCATTACTCTTCATATTATAATATAAATGATATTCAATTCAATGTTCCTGTCACTGATGAAATTACTCTCTATGCCAATGATTGTACCTTGCTATTTAAGAGATCAGATCTCATAGACTTGGAGATTGAGGCAAATAACATGGCCAATGAGGTTGTGCAGTTTTTTAATGATTCAGACCTCACTATAAATGAATCCAAACAAAAGTCATGTCATCAGCTTTGATTATAAGTATCATCCTTTTCACCCCACCATAGCACTTGGTGAAATGAACATTGAAAGTTGTACTGTTGTGAACATGTTGGGTTTGTCGATGGATTCCAAGCTTAATTGGAATCATTTGATCATGTGTACAAAATATCATTGATATTGAGTAGGTCATTTTTTGCATTTAGAAATATTGTTAAACAGGTGCCTAAAACAACAGCAAAAAGTGTCTACTATGCACTGATTGAATCCCACATTGCCCATGGCATTGAATTATGGGGGAGTACCTCGAAGTAAAACATTCAAAGAATTTTTGTTTTGCAAAAGTCCAGAATAAGATACCTGGAGGGGCTCAAATTTCCACAGACATGTCGGGAATTTTTCAGTAGCCTAAGTATTTAACTGTTCCATCATTGTACATTTTCAAATCAATATTACATGGGAAGGATAGGCTGAATTCATTCCAAGTTAACTCAGATATTCATGGCTATAACACTAGAGGAAGGAATAACATTTCAGTTGAGAGACATTGGCTGAGTATATTTGAGAACACCTACTTATAGGGGACAAAACTTTTTGCGAAACTTCCGGCTGATTTGAGAAGTATTGTTGAGGAAAAACAATTCAAAAAAACTTTATTCTTTTCTCAGTGAGAAGGCTTTCTATGAGGTTGACGAATTCTTGTTAGAGTGAAAAAAATATTATTATAATTTTGCAAATTCAATGAATTGTTAAATGTTATTAGTTTTATTCTAAGATTGATATTTTATGTTACTCTGTTATTTATCTGAGACGTTTTTCAAATGTATTACATTGTTTTTGTTATACGTTTATTGAAAATAAAATATTATTATCATTATTATTAATGTAGGAAGGCTCATTGGAAGTTTGCATGTTCACATATTTCAGTTGCACTGAAGCAGTCAAGCCGAGCAGATGCAACGAGCTGTGTGTGATCTTGTTATCTAGAGAGAGAGAGAGAGTGGTGAAGAAAAATGTCTAACTCTTTGACAGAGAATACCTTGGTAACGCACTGGCAAGCCGTTTCAAACCACTGAGATGTGTCTTTGAATGACTTATTTCGTAAAGTTAGTCGATTTGTGCACATCACACTAGCTTTGCATCGCGTTGCTGATTTCATGTCGGTTACTCATGTCACACTAACTTCTAATATTTATTTATTAATTTATTGTATAAAACACTATTATCATGACATTGGAGGAAAAACTTGGCTGAGCCTGTACTATTTCTCTGAAACATATAGAAATAAATAAAACATGCAACTACAATACCAAGTGAGATTTTGTATAAATTATGTTCACTTTCAATCAGTGTAGGCTATATATCTTGTGTACTCCTTTGTCCCTAGTCTCTGCAAAATCTTTTTATTTTTAATAGAACTTCTCTCAATATTATTTTATTTATTCTGCTCTTAGATAATAGATACAATCCAGGTGAAAACCATATGTATTCCCTAAAACTGCTTTTAACCTTAATTTAAAATGAACAGCTCAGGGATATATGTACAGTAGATTTCATTATGTGATTTATACATAATTTATGTCAAAATAACAAGGGTAATGTCTCCTTTCCACTGGTTTCTAAATCATTTTATTCCAACTCAAAATTATTTCTCAATTTATGATTCTGTTTGACAATAGAATTTCACATGCATGATCATGAGAATTTTACATGCTGGAAAATTCTTTATTCAAAAAATAAGTGAATTGTAAAAGCAATAAGTTGAAAATGCCCAGAAATAATTGGATTTTTCCAATAATTGTCATCAAATGAACAAATAAATGAGCCATTCATTATTTTCAATATTCAAATAAATCTTGGTACAAATTCTCAGATAGCCTACACATTATAGCTAGAAATTATTTGAATAAAAACTTACAAAATCATCATTTGAGCTCTGACTCTGGTTTAAGGCTGTGACGATTCTATCGAGCACTTCATTGCGATCTAGTTTGACATAGGCAGTGGGTAGAGTTGTCTCTGAAACATCAGAAGATCATTCACTTAGTACGGGAAATATGAGAGAGATAGATAGATGGATAGATTTATTAAAAAGATAGGAGAGCAACGTTGCCGATCCCTTTGTCTTGTCAATGCCTTCTATAGACGGTAGCTTATACAGGTTTATTGGTTGATTGATTGAGTACTTTATTTATGTAGATTACAATATACTGGCTTATACACTCATATACAATAGCTTACAATACAGCAAATCTATAGATGAATTTACATAATATAGACTAAGAAAATAATTATTGAACTGTATATGATATAAAAAAGTAATTTGTAATATAATAACTATAGATATTATATTGTTATGCATCTACATAAATTGGCGGAGCTTTGAACATATCAATGTCCATTCTTCGGAAAGAATATTAAAAATATCCTCCCCACTAACTCTCTACCAAAAGATTTTATCTCACCAATTGGTGTGATATTAACTGTTAATTTATGTTCAAATAATCTATTATAATTATTTTATCAAGCAAGAAATTATATTTTTCAATTATTTCATGTTGAATTTTTATAATTCAGATTAAATATTTATTTGGTTAATTATTGATTCTACATTGTTAAAAGACGATCTGGCAACACCGCAAAGCGAAAAAGAGATAGAGCTATTCACTTTGTTGAATGATAGCAATACCATTGCTAATCAAACACTGCCATTATAATGTGGACTTTACTATAGAAGTTCTTATAGTCACTTGGGAAGTATTCTCAAATAATACTATTTGAAGACTGATTGTTAATATTGTAAGTTTATACTCTGTTTTGACTTGCTATATAGAACTATACTAGCTTTAAATACAATAATTGTAGAGCAGAATATTTGCCATAGATCAACCAACCTTTGTTGGATAGTCCATCTTTTTCCTTGCATTCGTTTTCCATAGAGCCTCTACCTTCATCAACTGGGATTGTTTCACCCTTTTGTGCATGGTTTGATGACACCTGGAAAAAGACATACCTTGATAGACCTACAAAATATTACATAATTCATAAAAACTAATCACATATATGAGCTACTTTTGTACAAATAAATAAAAACATTATAGAATCTTTATTATTAAAAACGTCAGAATATTTCAACTAGTCAAAGAAATAGTTTCAACCATAACTTAGGTCATTTTCAACTTGAGTTGTGGTTGAAACTGGTCGTTGATATATTTTAAAGCTTTTAATAATAAAGGGTACTACAAGATTTTATATTGTTTTTATTAATTCATGAAAAATTCATGTATTTTGCATTGAATTCTTGTGATTTCATATTTTTTATGAGAGTGTTTAAATAAAATCGAGAATGCATTTTTGTAAATAAATAGATGAATAAACTATTAATAATTGTTTCATACCCACATATGATTACTTAATCATATTCGTTTGTTGAATGAACTGCCATTATTTCAGAATAAACTTGCTTATTATAAAGTAGTTAGATTTCAACTGTTTTAATGCAAATAAAGTTACCTGTTCTTCATCCAGACTCTCCTGCTTTCCAAGCCAGGACATGGTGTAGTCAATGTCAATCTCATATTTTATATCCATTTCTTCTTGACATTCATCATTGTCCATTGGTTCAGGCTTTACCTTCAAAAACAGAGAAAAACTGTTAAATAGAGTATAGATGAGTAAGTTAATCCGTATTTGTACTTTAATTGACATCGTATATTATGGAATATAGGTGGCATTAGCTATGAAAAAAATTACTCACAGCCAAAATTGTTGTTAGCACGGAAATATGTGGTGGGTTACCATGGTATTATCATAATGTGATGATTATTATCAAAGTACAGCATTGATACTCCCGCAAGAGATGATTGAGTGTCTCTGATGAAAAGTGAAATTTCAGCAGATACTTGGTTGTATATTGTTGCATACATAATATGGGTAAATTGGGGGAAAGCTGGTTTATTCAAGTGCTAGTATACATAGTACCAACACAGCCTGGAGCCACATCGTCCTTCTTATTTCTGGCTTGTTTACTTGGTGATTGATAGCTGTATTTTAAACAGTTGCATTTTGTTGAATGAGGAAAAATGAATTGTGAAGGGAAAATGTTAAAATCTAATGTTTAAAAAATAGCCTAAATCCAAATTTTTCATACTTTTTATTCTTAATCATTTTTTTGCTATTTTTACTGACTACTAAACTTGTCTTACTTAAAGCATGATTCCGTCAGGTCAGCTTGATTGGTTTACATGAGGTATGGTTTCGTTGAGCTTTATTTGGTTTGGTTACCTCTAGTTAGAATGTACATGATTAGGTAAGGCTATATAGGCAATGGTTATATTGGGCCAGATTGAGCATGATTGGATTGAATTACACTTGGCTTGGTTAGGTTAGGCTTATGCAGGCCATGCTAGGTTGGATTAAATTGAGCATGATAGGGTTAGGTTGGTGTTGGTCTGTGTATTGTATTGGTTTAGGTCATGTTTAGGTATTGATAGTTCAGAATGGTGTTGATTGATTAAGATTGAGCATGATTTGGTTAGGCTAGGATTTGTTAGGTTGGCTTGAATGATCCAGGATATATTAGACTTGGTTCAGCAATCTTTTAGAGCTCTCGAATTGCATTGGAAGAAGAATAAAATAAGGTCTACATGATGAAACTTGTTTTGACAACACCTATAAATCTATGTAGTTCTCAATTATAGTTTCTGCTGCCCATATAGGCAAAAGTGCCCCCAAATCGAATTGTTGAGCTGACTTTGGCTATATCAACCCTTTTGAATCAATTAAAAGTTAATCACTTTCTGCTATTAGAAAAAACGACTAGCAGTCAGATATCTGATATCGTTTTTACTAATAGCAAAAAGTGATTTAATAATAAGCAGTTCGTGATGGAAAACAACATTGAAGAATGAAAATTAATCATAATAAATGATAACGTTATTCAGATTATTCCTAATTTCCTGATTCTAAATTTAATATCAAACACGTGCAGGGTGCAGCTCTGTGATTTTAGAACAATCCAATCCATCGATTTGAAAAAAAGAAAACTAATATCGATTATCGATCCTACGCACAGCACAGTAGTGCGCATGTGCAAGTAACGGTTTTTTCCTGTTCCATTCAGTCGGATCGAATGAGTATTGGGAGTATCTGAAACTCGAAATATTCTGCAGATAGCCAGAATTGGAAATATAGGGCCGGTTTCCGAGCTCAGGATTTAGCTAAGTTCTAGACTTTAACTGGCTTTAAACTCTGGAGTCAGAAAATTGGCTTACTGAGTCAGAGCGTTAACGTAGTTGAGGACTTAAATAGACTCTGGAGTTTAAAGATCATGTTAAAACCTGGAGTTTATAATTTCGCTTTCTGAGTGAAGAGCTTATAAGTCCAGGACTTGAATTAGATTCTCGCCTCTTTCTGAGTCAAGGATTTATCAAAAATCGTTAAGTCCAGGACTTGAAACAGCATGCATGATTTTGAACCCTCGACTGTGGTAGGGTTTAAATTCAAGTTCTAGACTTAACTGAGCAAACACAATTCAGTTATTGTTTTGGAGTATATAAAAAGCCAAATAGATATCATGGAATACCTAAATTGTTTGGATTAGTCCATCTAAATTCATAATTTATAGTTTGCAAGTTCATTTTGGAATAAAATTGTATCAGAAATATGCGTAAGAGACTAACCTCATTTTATGACTGTAAAATAACCTAAAAATGTTCAAGCAAAATAGGCTAATACAAGGATTGCCTTGGAATTTATATTCCAATCTGAATGTTATTATTCAACATATTAATAATGATATCAATAATAAATTATTACTCCAGTTTTTTTCAAAACAAATACGTTTTCAAACTCAATAGCCTAATGAAATTTTTATTCCAAAATCACTGGTTAGGATCAATGATCAATAATAGCATAACGTAAAATGAAATGTTTATTCATTCACCTTTCAAAGATTTTGCTTTGAATAAGCCAACAAAAAAATCAGAAAGTATTTTTACAATATAGTTTGGAGAGCATGCTCATTTGAATTGTCCTGCTGTAATCAGCTGTTTCCGTTTTGCTATAATGCCAACAAAACAGAAAAATATTGTGAATTTCCCTCACGTTTAATGCTTTGAAGTCCTGGACTCAAATAAGTCGAGAACTTGATAGACTCCGGAGTTTAGAAGATAAAATCGTGACTCAGAAAGTCAATTTAGACCCGAGAGCTTATTTCAGTCCTGGACTCTGTAAGTCCAGAACTTATAGATCCGGAGCTTGGAAACCGGCCCATAATGGAGCTAAAAATGTTGACAGGCGGAACTCTGAATAACGTGCAGGCTGGCGGACAGTGGCGGTTCTAGGCCTAGGCTGGGTAGGCGGCCGCCTACCCAGTTTTTATGAGATTAAAAGATTTTAATCAGATTTTTTAAATTTCTCATGTAAACATAAAAATGTTAAATAAAAAAATAAATTTTGGAAGTATATTTAAATGTTTATAGTCATGAGTTATATTTTAGATGATTCAACAGAAAATTGTTTTTATTCTATTCTATTACTATGCCACATTTGCAGTGCGTGAACGCAGGGCTTTCTATGCTTAGAACGGGGAAAACATACCTCAGGTCTACAATGACAACACAACGTCTAACTAATCTTTCAATTTTATCTATTGAACGAGAGGAAAGTGAAAGGCTGATTAAGAACCCTGAAAAAATCTTAGAGGCGTTCAGCAATGTTGGGCAAAGAAGACTACAGTTGTAAATATAAAATGTATTACTCTATGTTCTAAATATTGTTAAAGTGTAATAAACCGTTGATTTCATGAATACTAAAATGTTTATTTATTTCAGAAATTTCCTTCGATATTCCAAATAAATAGCCTATCAAATTGAAATATTATTTGAAAGAATGATTAAAACATATCCAGGCTAACCCTTCTGGAGAAAGGCCCACACTATTGCGCAATAAAAATTATAAATAATCTCCCCCATAACTTTAAAGATTTTTCCAACTTTTCAAAGATGACCGGAAGGATAAGGAAGGTTCTGTTAAAAAGAGCGCCATACACAGTGGATGAATGTGTGGATGTCTTGAGGGAAGAAAATTACATGTCATAGAATTATTACAGAATGAAAATTTTCTTTAAATCAACTGAAATTAATCGATTTCTTCCAGGGGGTGTTCCTTAAGACAGTGTTTTTCTTTGACATCTCCTCTTTGCACTATTGTATTTTTCTGTGTTTTTTATTGATTGTGACGATTCAATGTTGTGAAGCTTGTCTTTTATATGCAACTACTTGAATAAATGAAATTTGATTGTTTGATTGATTTGAAACAGCAAAATTATTTATGTATTTATTTATTTATATGTGGATACAATAACAAATCATATAAATATGATTGGGAAGGAACAACAGGCTTGGCCCAAAACTATTCCATTCCCAAATTTTGATTACATGTCCAAAAAATAGGTTATGTTTCTTCAGTAAGAAGTTCAAGCTCAACTTTCGTCCAAAAATAAATATGAGATGCAAAATTATGGTTGGCCTATTAGCAAAATAGTGTCGAATTGAACAATTAAATATGAGTATTAACAATTTTTATATTTATTAATACATCTTCATTTAATACCTATATGCTTTGACGTCTTTTTTACATGAATTACTTAAGTAGCCCTACCCTAGGTCTATGAATAGACCTACAGTATGATAAGTTTTGCCTACCCAGTTTTTTATGTCTAGAACCGCCACTGCTGGCGGAATCTTCTTTCTTTCTCTTCTCTTCTTCTTCTCTATATCTATAAAAGGCTAAGCCCCGACAAACTGAAATCACACCACAGCCCAAACTACTGAGCCTACAAACTTGAAATTTTGCACAATTGTTTATGATAGCCTCAAAACATCCACTAAGAAAGGATTTTCAGAAATTTGCCCCCCTGAGGGAGCTGGGGCCCCCAAAAAATGTTGTACTTTCTAACAGCTCATTGCACAGCAAAGTCATGAGGAACTTTTTTGTTCAGCTACGAAAAAAAATTAGATCTATGCAGAAAAATTCTCACCAGGAGCAGAGAGGGGTCCAGGAGAGGGCATTTTTTGAAAATTTTCATGTAAAATCACACTACAGCTCAAACTAATTGGCCTACAGACTTAAAACTCTGCACAAATATTCTTCAAACATGCTAGACGTGCACTAAGAACAGAATTTGAGATATTTGGCCTCTAAGGGTTTCAAAGGATGAAAAAGGATCCTATTTAGTAAGGTTTTGAACATGGTAAGGTGAATGCCATATGGAACTGGAATAATTGACGCATGATATTCTAACATATGTTGTAATCATTGGAAAGGTTAAAATAATTTTATCAATCAGATGATCAAATTTAATTTTCTTTGGATTGAAAGCACAAGCTTGTCACGTGTTTGTTCCATTGTTACATTCCGATTAGAACAGAGCACAGAGATTTTCTTTGGTTAGGAGTTTTATGATAATTCTTTTTTCAAATTCAAATTTTATTGCAAACAAAAATCACATTGAAAAATTTCTTAATAGACAACAAGATTACAAAAACGAGATGTCAAACATAAACCTACATTTATTTGTAGCACAGCCAGAAAAAGACAAACTTGAGTACGGTACTAGCTGTGAGTTCATTCAATATAGGCTACTGTAACTTATATTTTTGTGTTAATATTTTGTGAACAAAAAGTACGAGTTGATGAGAGATGTGAGTAATTTCTTATATTTGATCTAAATGGTTATTCATATTGTAGTAGTGAGGGTCACTTCAATCAAAATTTATTATTTTGTAGCTAATAAATTTCATACGTATTGATCTATTGATTGTCCATAATGTATTCAGTGTCCATAATGGAAGTGATTGAACTACTCAAAATTAATGACTTACTGGTCCTTCATAGAATTTATAGTATTCCTGGTGATTGAGCCTGTCTTTTTTCAGCATAGACCATTAATAATAAAGCTTTATTTACAACTAGCTTACCTGGCAAACTTCATACCGCCAAAAAGTCAATGTATCTCATGTCACACTTCACTTTATTTGGTGAATCATGAAATGTATCTGAGAAGCAATATTTTCATTTACATCTGTATACAGACTTCCTATGTGCTTAGTTATGCAGCATTCATTATTCCCAAAACATATACTTCTCAATCAATTGGTAGTGATATCTAACAGTAAAGTGTTGAATTAAAAAAAAATTAGATAGGATAAATCAGTGTTTCAAAGATGAATTCAATGTTTTCACAGTTGTTGATTGTCAATAGATGGTCCAGGAAATATGCGATGTACAATGAATCACACAGAATATTCTTGCCATCTTTCATTTTAGGATGAATATAAGCTGAGCTAAATTAAAAAAAAATTGTAAATTATTCTGCCATTAATGAATGCAATATGAACAACTCTCTTCCATGAGCTGAATAATTTTTTTCCAACATTTTCCGGTTACTCAATGATAGGGGAGTGACAATTATTTGTATAGGTCTTCTAAGGAGCCATTATCTACAGCTGGTATCAATCAACTACACTTCAACTCCAAACTACCGTTGTAATACCAGTAGCTTACACAATGAATCATTCTGGTCACTCCAGGGTGACACAAGTCACAGTGTAGGGAGTTACATTAAGTAAGTCATGTCCTACAATAACATTAGCGCACAAATCAGGCAATACACTGAATTTTGTTTTGGGGTAATGTTGACCTGAAAATTCTAAATGAGCTACACAATAAAAGGAAATGTTCTTTCTTAGTGATGTTGAAGCCATGGACACTGCACCAGTTGTAGGGTACATTTCAAGTCCACATTTTTTAGCAAAACAGTGTGAAATAAATGTCTCAGAGCTTCCTGTATCTATCAAAGCAGAAGTAGGAATATTGTTTACCTGAGCTTGTACGGTAGCATTTTCAAGAACAGTAGAGGCTGCAATAAGCGCCGAAGATGAAGAAGTTTTAGTAGATTTGCAGACATTTTTCCAATGACCTATTTTCTGGCATTTTTCGCATGAGTCATTTAGTGCAGGGCACTGCTGACGTGTTTTATGTCGCTGACAACCACAAAAATAACATTTTTGAAAACTTGAGCTTCCAGTTTTTACAGCTGACAAATTTGTTTCTTTACATGAATTTTCTGAAGAATATTTGAAGTGGCATTAAGAGTTATTTCAGAAGAGTAAGAAGCTGATTGATTTCTGGCAGATTCCAAGGCACGTGCTTTTTCAATAGCTTCATCAAGAGTTAGCTTGTCAAACTCCAAAAGTCTCAGTCTTATCTGATGAGAGCTGAGGCCCCGGATAAATGAATCACGAATGTATGTTTTCCTATGAGTTTCAGAATCAACATCTGCAAACCCACAATTCTTACTCAGTTGTTGTAAAGCTTGGTTATATTGGTCAATTGTCTCATCTGAAGACTGTTTTCTAGTTACCAATTTATGTCTAGCGAATATTTCATTTATTGGTTTTACATATGCAGATTTTAGTGCGTCAATAGCCGAAGTATATGAATTTTTGTCGGCAATTGTTTGATAAACAGAATGAGATAGAAAGTTGGTAAGCAACCGCAACTTACTTTCATCATTGATGTCTTCTTCGTCAAAAGATGCGATGAAATTCTCAAAAGTCTTTAGCCAGAAGTTCCATTCTTGTAGAGCTGTTGGAGAATTCGGATCACCATCAAACTTGTCTGGTTTCAAAAATTGTCCATCGTAACGCGAATTTTCAGTTTTCGTTTCCAGAAAAGATTGAAGATTATACATTTGTTGTTGAATAGAAATTGTGAAATAGAGAATAGAAATTGATTGACTCGTATTTGATTAGATGAATTGATTTGATGATTTTTAGATTACTGATCAATAAATTGTAATGAAAAACCTCTGCATTCTAGGCTTTATTGATCAGTAATGAATTCATAACAGATTCAAAATTAGAATAAATAGTTCAACATCTGATAACAGAAACAAAAGAAGAAAAACACTAGTCATATGATGATTCAATATCATCACACTGGCAAACTTCATACCGCCAAAAAGTCAATGTATCTCATGTCACACTTCACTTTATTTGGTGAATCATGGAATGTATCTGAGAAGCAACATTTTCATTTACATCTGTATACGGACTTCCTATGTGCTTAGTTATGCAGCATTCATTATTCCCAAAACATATACTTCTCAATCAATTGGTAGTAATATCTAACAGTAAAGTGTTGAATTAAAAAAAAAATTAGATAGGATAAATCAGTGTTTCAAAGATGAATTCAATGTTTTCACAGTTGTTGATTGTCAATAGATGGTCCAGGAAATATGCAATGTACAATGAATCACACAGAATTACATATTCTTTCCATCTTTCATTTTAGGATGAATATAAGCTGAGCTAAATTAAAAAAAAATTGTAAATTATTCTGCCATTAATGAATGCAATATGAACAACTCTCTTCCATGAGCTGAATAATTTTTTTCCAACATTTTCCGGTTACTCAATGATAGGGGAGTGACAATTATTTGTATAGGTCTTCTAAGGAACCATTATCTACAGCTGGTATCAATCAACTACACTTCAACTCCAAACTACCGTTGTAATACCAGTAGCCTACACAATTTATCATAGGGTGACGTGTTTATTACAGCTGGTAACTTTAGATGCTAAATCATATTATCACAATATGATCTTGAATCATGATCATCTTTCCGTTCTTCGGTAGCCGCTAGGCTGATAATTTCGAAAACATAGGTCTTTAAAATGGATCAATAAATAATCATTAGCAGCCACCCTATTAAAATTCCTGGTCAGAAACCATCCCCAATATTCACACAACATATTCCCAAAGTTTCATGCCGTTATGTCAAGTATTTTTCAAGTCATAGGGAACAAACACACAAACGGACATTCATGTATATATATATATATATATATATATATATATATATATATATATAAGATAGAAGATTTCATTCGGCTCAAACAAAAGCCTCTCTAAATGGAGGTAGAATGATGAGGTTGAAAACTTTCAGTTCTGTTGTTTTAACATTTTGTTTTCAAATCATTTCCAAAAAGTTCATGTAGTACCTACTATTGTGTTTGAGACACTTCTGGCGCTATCATAGTTCCACAACCATTCTGTTCCACACTCCTATCTCTTGCAGTTGTTAACCATCTATAATGAAATGAAGAGTTGGCTTATACACACGTACGGGATACGAAAATTATGTTTGACGCATCATCACGTCTGAACTATAGGACTAATTAACTTGAAATTTTGCATAAATAAGCTAGATTCTTAATTAACCAGGGATGGTTATAGGCCTATTTTCAATTCTTCAAGATTTCATTACGTCAAGTTTTCAGATTATCAAGTTTGAAAATAGATCCTTGCGAAGCATGGGTTCCTGCTAGTTAAAAATATCTTGTTGGCTGGTGGAATACAAAAATCACTCTTGGTCTCAATCAGCGCAATAGCATTCCCTATATAGTAACGATTTTTTCCCGTTCCATTCAGCCAGTTCTTTGAATGTAACGTTCTTTGTGATGATGGTTACCGAGCACTGTGACTGGAGCCAATCGTCATTCTATTTTGATGATAATATTATTATCCAATAATGATTTATCATTAAATTCAATATCATAATCAATATACAATTATTTTATTCAATGGAAGAAAGAGTAATTTCAAATAATATAATCCATAAAAATAAACAGTTGTTATTTTCTAACTAATTTAAAAAACACTATAACTAAGTCAGCATATTGCCATTTCAAAGCAAAAACCTAACACCATAACCCACCTTTCACATTTAAAACATTAATAACATAACTCTGTAGTAGAAACCTCAATCCCTTCCAGCATATTGCAATTTCAAATCAAAATCCCAATTCCTAACCTTCTTTTCACCTTGAAACATCAAAAACATAACACTAATTGGACCCTATACCCTTCTAGCATATTGCATAATTTCAAAGCAAGAACCCAACCTACCATTATGAAACATTTTAATATAACCTAATAAAACCTTATCAATCACATTCAATAGGTAGTTTAGATTCATTAGCCATCTTAAACAAAACATAAACATGAGGTTTATTTTCTAGAACTGGACATATTCATTTTACTAGCTGGCCCAGCCAGCTAATAGTAATGCATCTCATGACAAACTTTAGCTTGATACACACCTGAGGAGCGAGATGTGGCATTTTGCATCAGGTGCTTCTTGCTTATTTGTTGGATGGAAGAACTCACACACACTGAATCGGGCATGGCATGGAATGTGTGATAAGGCAATCTCTGTAAGAACACACGTTGTATCACCAAGCTGCACCTTCTCAGGTGTGCTTAGCCTCAGCTCAATCTGACGCACTACATTTTCATGGAGACTATCCAAAAATCAGTATTTACATCTATATCTCACGTCACGTCGTATTTACAAGGTTGCGTCAACCTTAAAGAGGCATGTTGGCATGTTGGTCTGGCCAGAGAATTCGAACTGTAGCGCCAAAATCCCAGACTGCAGTTCTGCCAATAGCAGGCTTGTTTGCGCCAGTGCAGATTGTCCAGCTGTTTTGCCTTGTCATCCTAGTTTTTAGTTAGTTCTTGTTTCATCAGTCGTTCTTGTCTTGTCGCCCCGTTGTTGTGCAGACCGAGTTTGTATTTTTGTCATGTAATTTTGATAGGAAATTTCTTGTAAATGATTGTTTGAGTGTAGTGTGTGTGAATTATGAATATAACAGCGTAAATAGTATTGGATTGAATTAATTTGAATCGGTTTTGAATTTATAAAGAGCCAGTTTGAGCTTTGTTCAAAACACAGTGTATAGCCTGCAAGTTGAATGCCAAAAGACAGCCCGGAAGCGAAAACCGTCTTTTCCCAGATTCATCCCACCCTGAACCTGACCAAAACACCTAATAAGGCTTCGAAGGGCAAGTAGACAAGATTGGAATAATCTGGTGAGTTTTTGCTCTTTTTTATTGTTCATTAATGCAGAGTTTAAACTGTACAAATAACCTGGCTCAAATTGAAGATTAAATTTTGCCCCTTGTTTGTATTTGATTATTGAATAGTAAATTACAGTCCTCTGGTAGCTCTAGCCTGAGCTTTGTTCAGAACATTTCTTGGTCCTCCGGGCGGATGAATTAAATTTGTAATTTGTTGATTAATTCACACACATTGGATTTAAGCAGTTTCGTATTTGTCCAATGTTGGCATGTTGAGAAGGTCTGATCCATGCTCAACTTAAGTTTGTTGTAGCCTTGTTCTAAGAGCAAGGTTTCTTGTCAATTTGTATTGTCTGAAATTAAATTTATTTCAGTTAAAATTGTAATTTTCCTGAAACTAGGCTCATTGTGCTCTTTTTCGGGAATTGTTTGCTGGAAATTGTATTGTCCATTTTGTTATACATGTTAGTGAAGGTTAATCACCAGCATGAATTTGTTTGTTGAATTCCACAAGTTATCGTTTGTTTGTGAGTTGTTGGAAGAACATTATCTAATCATAGTTTTGTCTTCAGCAGTAACTATTTGTGAATGATAATCAAAGTTTAACTTGATAACTTACTAGTCGCGATTCTTCCTTTCATCTAGTTTTGAACTCATTCTTGTTTTATTGTCTGTTGTTTGTATTGTCGGGGCTGAATTGTTTTGTGTATGAGTTCAAGATGGAGGAAAAAATACAGAAGCAAATCAGGGTGCATCGCGCTAAACTGGAACATTGTATGCCAGATTGCCAAAGAATTTATGAACTGTCTAAAAATGTCTCTGATCCAAAAGTTGCTGAGCAATTTTCAATCTTGTATCCTCGGGTCTCAGACCATTTGGATTATGAAAGACAGAATTAGTGGTTAATGAGTTGGAACTTGAGTTGAATAAAGACTATGTTGTAGCATTCAATGACTCACATCTAGATCTGTTTCAGTATATTGAAGTAGCGGCTAACACTCTCAAACAGAAAGAGGCGACTGACTGATGCTATTTCTCAATCTACGGCAGCTACAGCAGCTAGTGCACAGCGGTCGTGTCCAGTCGTACTGCCTAAAATCGACCTTCTGAAATTTGATGGGAACCAGACTCAATGGTCGGTGTTTTATGAACTATTCAAGGCATTGGTACATGACAACAAGAGTTTGAACGATCAGCAGAGGTCCAATATCTTGTAAGTAGACTACTGGACAAGCAGCAAATATTTGTTGTCATTTGCCACCATTGGCTAACAATATCAATAATTTGGCAGGCATTATTGACCCGCTATAACGATCCACGGGCACAAGTCGATGCCTATTTCAAACAATTTTTGAATTTCGTCCAATAAAATCAGAATCAAAGGCAGGTGTATTGTGATTTCATATGGTTTTGCAGTTCAATCAATGCAGTGAAGAGGATTGTGACTCACTGATTTGTCAGACTCGATATTCCTCTATCATGGCTTGAGATGCTGGATCCAAGTTCTCGTAGAAATTTTGAATCGGCCGTCCGTGACAAGGCTATGCCAACTTATACCAACTATGTCAAATTCATTGAAAAGCAAATTAAGACTCTTCCTTCGGATGAGAAACAGACTGAATCATTTAATATGAGGCACAAAAGCGATAATAAATCAAAGGTGTTTGTGGTTCAATCTAATGATTCATCTAACAATGCATCTAGTAAAAATCCCAATTGTCTGAAGTGCTCAAAACGGGTCATCGGTTAGTAGATTGTGCAAGTTTCTTGAAAATGACTCCTTGGGATCGTTATTGTTTGCTTGAAGGAAAGTTTTGTGTTTTCGTTGTCTTGATGTGGATCATTGAGTAGAGATTGTCGTAGTAAAACTCAGTGTGCTCAATGTCGAGAATCTCATCATTCTTTATTGCACTTTTCCAGATCAAGTTCCAATGAAGGTGTTGCGTCCTTGTCAAACTCCAGGCAGGTGGCACATCACCTAGTAGTTGTTGTTCTACATCCAACGATGTGAAAAATTCGACTGTGTGTTGTCGACCGTCACTGCACATGTTCGAGATTGTAATGATCAGCTTTGTGATGTTTGTTTCTTGGTTGACACCGGGATTCAGTGTCATTTTGTTACAGCCAAATGTGTCAGCGTTTGAGACTACCATTCCAGCCCATGAAACCGTTGTTCGTGGATTCGGTGGTGGTACTAGTGAAGTTCGAGGTCGTACTTGTGTGTCGATCAGTCGAAGTTGGATCCTACCGTCAAGTTTTCGATGGATGCCACAGTGTAGATAAAATCATCGACAAGTTGCCTTCTTGTGAAATCGACAGATCCAAACTTCATCATCTTGAAAATCTCACACTGGCTGACGACAAATTCTACTTCCTAGTAGAATAGAGGCATCATTGGTGCGGAGTTAGTTCCTCACTTGCTACGTGGGAGTCCTAGTATAGGTGAATCGCACGAATTGATGACTGTTAATAGTGTCTTTGGTCACATCTGATGGGAGAGCGCCGATTCTCACTTCAACAAGAATGTGTCGAATTGTTTTACAGCCATCTGTAGTCCATTCGTTAGTAGTCCATCGTTGGTAGTTTGTGGAACGTTTTTGGAGTTGAATTGTGCCCTGCACCAAGATGTCAACTGAAAACGGAAGAGTTGGAGTGTGAGGTAAATTTTCGGAAGTCTGTACATCGTGTGAATTCTGGCGTTTTGTTGTTGCCTTGTCATTTGTGGAGCCGCCCCCAGCAGCTTGGGAGATTCGTATGCTGTTGCCAAACACAGACTGCTGACTTTGGAGAGATGACTAGAGCTTGAAAGCAATACTCTATTAGCATGACCTATTCCACCCTCTAGGTTCCTAATAATTGCGAAGTATTGCTACAACATGGACTAGCTACAGTCGGATATGGGTCGGGGTCAGTAGCCATAATGACAGGTGGAGATACCGGACCTACACTTCTCCCTCTATCCTGATTCTTTACCCTCTGCTTCTTTCACGAGATTTTTACTTCCAGGGAAGAGTGTTTGCCCGTGCCGTTGCTGGCCGATTCGGCCTCGGCCTTGGAATACAGGGTGGGTGTTAAGGGAGATTAAGATAACCCTATACAAGGAGACGGATCTGACTATCAGATCCCTACAATAATTCTATTTATAAAGGTAGTACGCAATCTGAACCAACTGCGAATTGACGGCGAGCAAGCTGTACCTGCAAGCCGGGATGTGGTTTTTCTATGGGGTTTAAGGTGAGAGCTATGGGGTAAAGGTATGACGGAACTATGGAGTTATAAGATGTAGTTAAATAGGGCACGGTATAGGGTGTAGGGAACAGAGAATCAATATAAGATTATTATTCTCTACAGCAAATAAATATCTGCTCAATAATCCGCAATCTGAGAATCGCGCTCTAGCTCTCAGCAAGCTGGACCTGCTAGCTAAATACAGTATATCAATTTCAATTGTGTGGTAATTAAAGTTTAGAGGATAAGGTTTCGGTGTCGGATTTCTGAATCGCGAGCCTGCAGCTGCGAAAGGATTTTCAGCAATTCTGAAACTGCTAAACAGGATTTCCGCGCTAATCTGATGACTGCGCGCTGGTTATTAAGGGCCAATCTGTAACTGCCCTTAAGGGTATGGGAATCACTCTCAATCGTCCGAAAACTTTTAAATTAATAGTCAGTATGTCGACTATTATGAGGATAGAAAAGATTTTTCACAGACACAGTCTGTAGAATAATATCGGGAAGACAACAGTCTGTTGTTGTCAGGGTAGGAAAGGATTTTCCAGGATTTTCCACAAGGAAAATATCGAGTCAGAGACTCCTAATTCAGGAAAAGATTTCCATAGACTTTTCCAAGTAATTGCCAGTCTAAGGACTACCACAAGATCGATCTCTAATTTGTAGCTGAGATCACGGGAAAATTCGTGAATTTTCCACAGGTAAAGCCAGCAAATAATATTTGCTATTAAAGAAGACAGGTTCTAAGAATTTTAGAAAGGATTCGCGGGTCTGAAAACCGCGACTAGGACGATCTCGAATCTGAACTGAGATCAGGAAGGATTTTAACACGGAAGATTAAGAGAAAGAAAGAGAAAGGATGCCGCAGTCTAGAAACTTCGGCGAGGAAGTCCTCAAGCTGTACCTGAGAGCTAGAAGGATTTTAGAATAGGGAAAGTGAAGAGAAAGAAAGAGAAAGACGTCGCAGTCTACCAACTTCAACAAGGACGAACTCAAGCTGTACCTGAGTTCTCTAGGAAATGATTGGACTTTTCCTACTTGGAATTACAGCAAGTCAGAAACTGCTAAGCGAATTTAAAATACAGGGCCACTCTATAGTATGAAAACTAAGCAGGAAAATTACCATAAATGATAAATCTCTCTACAAGGATAAAAATTAAACGAGAAAACTATTCTCAAAAGGAACAGGGATTTTCCCACAAGAATAAAAAATAATTGAGAAAAACTATTCTAAAAAGGACAGGGATTTCCCTACAAGAATAAAAACTCAATGGAGAAAAATTACTCTTTAAACTAAAGGCACCTTACTACAGAGAAGGAAAATATACAGACTACCAGTCCTGACATACAATTACCTGAAATGACGTGGATACTGATACGGAGAATAGCGAACCGATTCCACTTCCGTATTATAATTAATTAAAACGTCGTGAAGCGACAGAGTCGAGACTTATAAATTAAGTACTCAAAATAATCTGCTATAAGAGCCTAGCTAAATTCCCCACTCAACTATTTGTAGCACAAACTTGAGATCCCTTACAGTTTCAAAACCAAGGATAACTCGTTCACCCCCAGTGATACGAATTCGGGAAAAATAACCGACAAGAAAGAAAACCCCAGGAAGTTCTACCTTCAAATACAGTCGGAATTCGAATACAATATTCCATTCACTAGAATACAGAATAGAATATTAACCCTCTAGTACACCACTATTAGGAGCGCCGCTCGGAACGCAGCCGTACACGAACCCGTTCACCGAACAACTGCCCTCTCCCAGGTCTTTTTGAAGCTACAGGGTCGCTGAAAATTAGGAGGCCGGGGGAAAAGAGCCTCCTGACCAATGAGAGTCTGAAAAAACGATCCGCCACTGGTCATGTGACAGGGTTTTGATTCAGCGCTCCTGATGTTAAGGGTGCAGCAAATGATGACAATGATAGTAATTGCTACACTAATTCAGGCCGGTAAACAACATTTCTATTCCAGAAATTTCATGAAGAACGATACCAACCGACTCGGTAGCCGCTTATAGTATTCCTGGTGATTGAGCCTGTCTTTTTTCAGCATAGACCATTAATAATAAAGCTTTATTTACAACTAGCTTACCTGGCAAACTTCATACCGCCAAAAAGTCAATGTATCTCATGTCACACTTCACTTTATTTGGTGAATCATGAAATGTATCTGAGAAGCAATATTTTCATTTACATCTGTATACAGACTTCCTATGTGCTTAGTTATGCAGCATTCATTATTCCCAAAACATATACTTCTCAATCAATTGGTAGTGATATCTAACAGTAAAGTGTTGAATTAAAAAAAAATTAGATAGGATAAATCAGTGTTTCAAAGATGAATTCAATGTTTTCACAGTTGTTGATTGTCAATAGATGGTCCAGGAAATATGCGATGTACAATGAATCACACAGAATATTCTTGCCATCTTTCATTTTAGGATGAATATAAGCTGAGCTAAATTAAAAAAAAAATTGTAAATTATTCTGCCATTAATGAATGCAATATGAACAACTCTCTTCCATGAGCTGAATAATTTTTTTCCAACATTTTCCGGTTACTCAATGATAGGGGAGTGACAATTATTTGTATAGGTCTTCTAAGGAGCCATTATCTACAGCTGGTATCAATCAACTACACTTCAACTCCAAACTACCGTTGTAATACCAGTAGCCTACACAATTTATCATAGGGTGACGTGTTTATTACAGCTGGTAACTTTAGATGCTAAATCATATTATCACAATATGATCTTGAATCATGATCATCTTTCCGTTCTTCGGTAGCCGCTAGGCTGATAATTTCGAAAACATAGGTCTTTAAAATGGATCAATAAATAATCATTAGCAGCCACCCTATTAAAATTCCTGGTCAGAAACCATCCCCAATATTCACACAACATATTCCCAAAGTTTCATGCCGTTATGTCAAGTATTTTTCAAGTCATAGGGAACAAACACACAAACGGACATTCATGTATATATATATATATATATATATATATATATATATATATAAGATAGAAGATTTCATTCGGCTCAAACAAAAGCCTCTCTAAATGGAGGTAGAATGATGAGGTTGAAAACTTTCAGTTCTGTTGTTTTAACATTCTGTTTTCAAATCATTTTCAAAAAGTTCATGTAGTACCTACTATTGTGTTTGAGACACTTCTGGCGCTATCATAGTTCCACAACCATTCTGTTCCACACTCCTATCTCTTGCAGTTGTTAACCATCTATAATGAAATGAAGAGTTGGCTTATACACACGTACGGGATACGAAAATTATGTTTGACGCATCATCACGTCTGAACTATAGGACTAATTAACTTGAAAGTTTGCATATAAGCTAGATTCTTAATTAACCAGGGATGGTTATAGGCCTATTTTCAATTCTTCAAGATCTCATTACGTCAAGTTTTCAGATTATCAAGTTTGAAAATAGGTCCTTGCGAAGCATGGGTTCCTGCTAGTTAAAAATATCTTGTTGGCTGGTGGAATACAAAAATCACTCTTGGTCTCAATCAGCGCAATAGCATTCCCTATATAGTAACGATTTTTCCCGTTCCATTCAGCCAGTTCTTTGAATGTAACGTTCTTTGTGATGATGGTTACCGAGCACTGTGACTGGAGCCAATCGTCATTCTATTTTGATGATAATATTATTATCCAATAATGATTTATCATTAAATTCAATATCATAATCAATATACAATTATTTTATTCAATAGAAGAAAGAGTAATTTCAAATAATATAATCCATAAAATATAACAGTTGTTATTTTCTAACTAATTTTAAAAAACACTATAACTAAGTCAGCATATTGCCATTTCAAAGCAAAAACCAAACACCATAACCCAACCTTTCACATTTAAAACATTAATAAACATAACTCTTGGTAGAAACCTCCAATCCCTTCCAGCATATTGCAATTTCAAATCAAAATCCTAGCTTCCTAACCTTCTTTTCACCTTTGAAACATCAAAAACATAACATTAATTGGACCCTATACCCTTCTAGTATATTGCAATAATTTCAAAGCAAGAACCTAACCTACCATTATGAAACATTATTTAATATAACCTAATCAATTCACATTCAATAGGTACTTTAGATTCATTCGCCATCTTAAGAACAAAACATAAACATGAGTGGTTTATTTTCTAGAACTGGACATATTCATTTTACTAGCTGGCCCAGCCAGCTAAATAGTTAATGCATCTCATGACAAACTCTAGCTTGATACACACCTGAGGAGGCGAGATGCGGCATTTTGCATCCAGGTGCTTCTTGCTTATTTGTTTGGATGGAAGAACTCACACACATGAATCGGGCATGGCATGGAATGGTGTGATAAGGCAATCTCTGTAAAAACAACACTTTGTATCACCAAGCTGCGCCTTCTCAGGTGTGCTTAGCCTCAGCTCAATCTGACGCACTACATTTTCATGGAGACTATCCAAAAATCAGTATTTACATTTATATCTCAATATGGACATCCTATGTACTTAGTTGCTTGTTCAGCGGTTTGTATTTTTAGAAATAGTTGAATGCATCTTGCTGGGAAATTGAATGGTATATCTCCTTGCTGCTGATTTTCCCATGCATATTCTAAATTTACAGCATTTTCAGTTCTATGACCCAAGTTTGGTCATCGTTCATACCGCCGCATTATTGACCAAGCAAAGTGAGGTCTAAGATTCAAGTTGACGGTTTAGCATTTCTCTTGATGTTTAAATTTTTGAATGTTTGAATGCTTATATTTTGCGCATTTACGGCAAAATGCATTAATAGATTTTCATGAAATTTGACAGGTAGGCTATGTTCCTTTTCAATATTGTGCGTCGACGTATATACAAGGTTTTTGGAAATTTTGCATTTCAAGGATAATATAAAAGGAAAAAGGAGCCTCCTTCATACGCCAATATAAGAGTAAAAATCAGACTATGGAATTATTCATCATAAATTAGCTGACAAGTGATTACACAGATGTGTGGAGAAGCCAGTCCATTGCTGCATTTCCATAAGGTCTATAGTTTCAATCAGGTATTTGTGGATGAGAATACTGTGTGAGGTCTACTGTTCACAGATCTACTAGTTATTAGAATATTAGAATTTTGTGAATCAGTAGAAAGAAAATAGAAAAACACATCTACCGACGGCTGCTGGATGACACAATGATTAAAACGGCTGATTTTCATTTCTATGTGTGGCCAACTCACAAATCTTCTCCCATAAGGATTACATGCAAAGACCTTAAAGATGCATGTAAAGACCTCTTTAAGGTATTTGATTACATGTAAACCTTGAAGGACCATAGGAAAGAGTCCTGAAGTCGGATTATAAATTTGATAGGCCTCAAACCTGGTCCTCAACATAACAAACACAACTAAAAACATCATCTAATTCGGTGCACACATAAAAAGTTATTGAATGTCAAAATTTGAGACTCAATTTTTATTTATATAGATGATGCGCGAATTGAATCTTGTCGGCACGCAATCAGCTGGTCGATACTCAAAGAATACTTTTGAATAACTATGTGATAACTGTGACCGTTGCTGGTCGTTACTCTGTATCTGTGACGAAGAGAAGCTGCTGGTGGAATTAGAAATAAAATTATACTATAGTGTGGTCCAGGTTATAATGGCAGTGGATGAAGATATAAGAATAGCGATGCCGATTCTCTGCATTTATTAATTATATTTCTACACTGTCAAAAACATTATTGTCATCGTTGTGGACCTCGAAAAGGATAGTACCACCTGCTATGTCGGTTGATAGACAAGGATAGCAATACCAAAGTTGATCAAATACTGTCATTATAATGTGGACCTCACTGTAGTCCAGTCAAGGAAAGGTTATAGAAGGAAAAGTCTGGAAGACAATTTTTGACCCCGCAGTTCTGTTTAGGGTAGTAAGGAGGTAATTATATCAATAGTCCCCACCCCTACCTCTTGTGATAAGGGGGTGGTGCTGGTTCAAAAGTACAATTTTTCGGTTTTTCAGTAACTCGAAAACTATATATTTTACTGACATAACTGTTATATTAAAATTATATTGAAATTAAAGATTACATAATTTCCTACAATATTAATTTCACAACTTTTTCTACATCTTTTTTAGTTTTCGAGATATCCACTCTTGAAGGTGTGTCATTTATGAAAAAAACACGTTTGCCTCCAATTTTTTACTTTCCTTGCCCTATTACCATAGGTAAGGAAAGTATTGCTTTCCAAAAAAAATTAAGGTACCCCAATTTCTAAATTCCTATACGTTTGAAGGTCCCCAGAGTCCAAAAAAGTGGGGTTTGGGCATTGGTCTGTGTGTGTGTGTGGTGTGTGTGTGTGTGTGTGTGTGTGTGTGTGTGTGTCTGTGTCTGTGTACACTATATCTCATCTCCCAATTAACGAAATGACTTGAAATCTGACACAAACAATTTCGATCGAATGTGATTCAAGATGGCGGCTAAAATGGCGAAAATGTTGTCAAAACAGGGTTCCTCACGATTCCCTCGAAAACGGCTCCAACGATTTTGATTAAATTTATACGTAAAATAGTACCTTGACATGAAACCTTGAATAAATTATACCTTGACATGAATTGGAATGTCACTGATGAGAGCAGCCTTGATCACAGATTGATCATAATTGGCATAAACATGGATGGAGAGAGACCTCAGAATGGAGTTAGGCCTGAAAAACGGTTTAACACATGAAATTCTGGTTGGACTCATCTATCGAGAGAGTTTGCCCATCAGATTGCAATTGGATGTTCAAATAGATGCTGCTGTGACAAATTCCATGGATTGTCTGACTTCTGTATGTGAGTAAGTGCTGGAAAAGAGAGCATCAAAGCGTAAATCTACAAGGTGGTGTAACAATGAATTAACCAACTTGAGAATAACTGTAAAAAGAAAGAGAAGACTGTTACAGTCAATTCCTGATGTGGAGAGCGTTCATCTTGGTTGAATATAAAGCTCTTGAGCGAGAATATTTCTCCAAAATAAGAGAAAGTAAAAGAGCATCATGAGATCTATTATTCAGGAGTTAAATGAGGACCCCTGAGGCCTGGCATATAGGGTTGTAATGGAAAAGATCAAGACCAATGTACCATTGGAAGCTATGAGGTTTGAGAATAGTATCGAGATAGAACCCAGATTTGTTGTTTCCAGGCTGTTGAATCATCTTAAGCCTGATGATGAGATCGTAAACCAAGACTGGTTTCACAGAAGAATGAGAGCACAAGTCGATATATTTGAAAACCTAGAAGATGGTTTGGCCATTGAAGAAGACGAGATAAAAACAGCCCTATATGGTATGGCAAGAAAGAAGGCACCAGGTGAAGATTCTCTCACTGTTGAGGTTGTACAGAGTGTTTATCCAAAAATTAAAGATGTTGTGCTATGCTTGTTCAACCGTTTGTACTTCTCAGGATACTTCCCGACTGAATGGAAAAAGGTAATCTGAGGCTGATACATAAGGGACGGGGGAAGCCCATTGACAGTCCATTGTCATATAGGCCACTAACATTATTGTCTGTTGTTGGGAAGTGGTATGAAAGAGTGCTCAACAAGAGGATAAGATCAAATATTGAGGGCAACTTTCAGAATACTCAATATGGGTTTTGAAGTGGTAAAAGCACACAGATGACTATAAACAAGCTTTTGTCAATATCGGAAGGAGCAGAGGAGACATATGTGTATGTCATCTTCATTGACATCACTGGAGCGTTCGACAGATTGTTGTGGCCTTCAGTCCTGTATCAGTTGGAGAAGAGGGATGTGAATAAACAGGAATACCTTGCGATTAAAAGTTATTTCGACCAAAAAGAAGTGGTGTATAAAGTTGGAGCTGTGGAAGGACAAAAGTATCTAACTTGTGGTTGCCCACAAGGGAGTATTTTGAGGCCTACTATGTGGATAGTTGAGTTTGATTCTTTATTAAGGATAAGAATACCAGAAGGGTGTTGTGTGCTGGCATATGCTGATGATTTGGTTGTGGTCGTTGGAGCAACATCACAAGTAGAAGAAAGGGAAGAAGCATCAATGAAGTTGATTGAAAATTGGTGTAGAATGCACAAAATGAATATTAGTGTAACCAAAATGCAGGCACTCATGCTTAAGGGACATTGTAATAGATATCAGCGGCCAAGGATACACTTACAGGGAGAATTGATTCTCTATGCCGAAGTGGTCAAGTACCTGGGAGTTTGCTTGGATGAGAAGCTGAGTTTAAAAGAACACATATTGCGCACTGGAAGGAAAGCGGTGGAAACGTTTGCCAAAGTGAAGCGAATAAGCGGAGCAAGTTGGGCTCTAGCTTTAAAGATAGACTCCTAATGTATAAGGCAGTCTTTGAGGGAATTCTTTTCTATGCGGCCTCAACATGGGCGCACAGAGTGAGATTGTCGACATATGATAAGTTATTGAACAGATACCAGAGACTAGCTTTACTGGTGGTTACTGGGGGATATAGAACAGTTTCACAAGAGGCGCTGTGTGTATTGTGTGGAGTTCTTCCAGCCGACCTTAGGGCAATTGAGCTGAAGACAAAGTATGAGTTAAAAGCAGAAGGTAGATTTACATCGAGAAGAAAGAGTGAGATTGAGGATGCAACTTGAATGGCCTGGGAGGAGCGATGGCGAAAATCAGCAGTTGGAAGATCACTGTTTGAAGTGATACCAAGTGTTATTGAGAGGAGAGATTGGTACTGGTTGCAACCGGATCATTACTCAACCCAGGTGCTGACTGGACATGGGAAATTCAGAGGGTACTTGCAGAAATTTCATGTGGTGCAGGATTCTCGTTGTGAGCAGTGTTTGAGGCAGGAGGATAATGTGGCCCATGCTCTGTGTGGCATGCATGTGAAGGACAGAAGGACAACAGAAAGATATCTACACAATTTTGGCTCCAGATTGGATCTTAGAGAGAATATCAAGAAAGAGGTGAATGGAAGATTACTAGTCTGTATGTCAAAGATCTAATAACAGTTAGAATGAGCCAGCTCTGAAAATGGAGGAATTTAATTTAATTTTATTTGTAATTTTGTCTTTTCCAGATGATGCTTGGACTAGTGTGCTGTTTTCCAATGGTAAATAGCTAAAATGACAATTGATTAAAGTGGTAAACTCTATCAATGTAAATTTTTTTATTAAATGTGAGTTCTTGTCCGGTGGGGGCGTGGTGCGGCGTCTGGGGGTCGTGGGCGAGGCCTTTGTGTGGTTCCTGGGCTGCATAAGGTAGTATCCTATGATCTCGACCGGCTAGAACCTGGAAGAATGGTCAAATGGTGCTGCCGGCTGTCCGGGGGCCTCACTGGGCAGTGTGTGGTTCCCTGATCTAGCTCTCCCATGATCCCAACTAGATAGAATCTGGAAGGGGCAGCGAGCGGGTTGGGTTGAGCTGTGCCCACAGGATATGCCTTGCATATGCCTCTTTCCATCCATGGCTTCCTGGGGGTTACCCTGTGCCCTTGCTTGTGCTGGGCTTATACTGAACTGATAAGTCAACTTCGTCGAAATTAAACTTGAAAAATGACTGCTAATATCATAAGCAATGAATGCTGTACTGTGGAGAATGCTTGGAGTAATTGTAACTAAGACTGACTGGAGTTGGTTCCTCCAAACTAGGTATTGACGTAGCTCCTGACAAGACTTTGACATGGGATTGTTTTAGATTTATGAGGTACTGTGACACAAAAATAACATCATTGATTGAATTGAATAAATGAAAAACCAATAAAAACTAATAAAACTCTGAAAAACGAATAAAAATCAGAAAATCAAATAAAAACCAATAAAAGTGAAAAAAACTTCAAAATTAAAATCTCTAATTGACTGACTGACTGACTGACCTATTTTGTTGATGCATTGGCATCTGGGGCTGAAGAGACTGGAGATTTGAGGAAAGAATAAGACTAGATATCATAATAAAAATTTATTCATAAATAGTCACAGTAACCCTTAGAAGTGGTGCCCTTGTAGCACCAGTAGACCGAAGTAGGAGGACTAACACTAGGCGGAAAATTTCGGTCTGCCCCTGGACTGGAAACAGTGCTGGTGACAGGCCGAGGACAGTGAGTGGTGCTGTGATACTGTATCATAGTGCCACGCTAACTCAGTGCTGATCATACTGTCACTGTGGCCTGAGTCTCAGTAGCAGCTCGCACGCGCGGGAGAGTTGCAAGTTCTGCAGGAGAAGCCTTTGGGCCTATAAAATGCAGGGGTGGAAGGTGTATACAGGGATCAGCTCCTGTATCCGGGAATTTTCGGGCTTCGGCCGCTCACACCTGAAATAGTCATTGATAAGCTCTATCAACTGCCACAAGTCCCATATCTGTAAAAATTTCAGGAACTCCACCCCATCTATGCAAAGTTTGATTTCAGATTCCCAATTATCAGGCTTCAGATGCAATTTGAACAGAAAATTTCGAGTGGAAAAGATTGAGCATGAGAATCTCTACAATTATTGCTCAGTAACATTTCCACCTAAAATTGAAAATAAGCTCGAAATTCAAGAAAATGTGATTATCTAATTGCAAACTGTTGGCAACTGTTGATTCTATTAAATGATTCACTATGGAGAGATAGCAGACCTCGTGTGTCTCCAGCGTTATTGTCCTGTCAACAGCTGGCTCAGATCTTTGTTTATAAGTAGACTTGAGATGCGCATGAACACTAGAGTCAGGTGATCAATTTTCAAGGAAAGTTCTGTGAGTGTTCCACACCAGATTTTTTATTTTTTTGCTCTTATAACTTTTTAAACATCGATCGGAAAAATACATTCTGATTATGAGCTTATAGAGCATTGAATTCTCTTCAATTTGACATTTTATTTCACATTTTTACGCATTTCCTACAACTGTTTCAGCAGCTTTAGTGTTGAGTGTGAAATCTCCAGTTTTTCAACAATAGACCAATTGACTAAAGAATTCGGTGGGAATGTTTAGTACAAAATTTTTGACTTTGCAGTTTTGTTGAGACTAGTCAGGAGGAGAACATAACAAAAGTCCCCATTCCTAACTCATGTGCTAAGAGGATGAGGGTGGTTTAGAAGTTGCATTTTTCAGCGTTGTGCTTCCATGCTTATATCTTGATAACAATACTTTCAACCGACATGAATAACCATTAAAAATTAAGCTTGACAAATTCTGTACACTTTTTGTCCAGTGGAATTTTGTAATATTCCAAATAGTTCCCGAGATATTCGCTCTTGAAGGTGTGCAATTGTTGGAATAACAAGTTTTTTATGCAGTTTTTGCTCTTTCAGGGCTTATTAGTTTCCAAAAATGCATTGTAAAAATTAATGCTTATTGTAGGTTTGTAGAGCATTGAATTATCTTTGCAATAATAATAATAATAATAATAATAATATATCGAGTGACCTGGCTGGCTCAGGTCTAGTGTCAGAGTTTTCAGGTCGCACTGATCAATTTCAGGACCTCTGACATGACCTAACGACTGCTTTTTAGGCAGCTGGGACCGACAGCTTAACGTGTCCATTGGAAACACGGGAGTGGCCTGAGATAAATATCTTGCCCAGGCCGGGATTTGAACACGAGCCTCTGAATCATAAAGCCAGCATCTGATCCACTCGACTACGGCCACTCCTTTGTATCTTTGCAATTATATATTATTTCACTATTCCAAGTTCCGTTTCATTGTTCTTGCAACTTTAATGTAGGCAGTGAAGTTTTTAATCCTGCAACAATTTGATCATTTGACAATGAAATTTGAAGAGGGTGTCTGTTACACAATTTTTTACATTGCAGCTTGATTTGGACTAGTTGGTAGGTGTACATAGCAAACGGGCGCATCTAGACTATATTCCGTCTGATGAAGGTGTGGAACTGCTGAATTGACACTACTTGTTGCAATATTGAAACTTTCACCCCCTATATTACAGTTACTATAACATTAAAATTATATATTATATATATCATCAAGACAATGGCATTTGCAACATAAACGCCCTATACCATGGCACATCCTCTTATATGCTATCTTTTCTCTATGATGAAACCTTATTCAAAAAAAGGAAGGATCATTTTGTCAGATCATTATCGAAAAAAGGTTCAAAAAGTGACTCTGCAATATTGCTTAAACAGAAATCATTTCACAGTCAGTCTGAGATATTAATCTTCTATTATAGAAACGTCTAAAGTTCTCAGATCAATCCATAATGGTGGGATAGGTTCACTTCAATCTGTCATAAATCCTTATAAGTAATATCAATATCCTGCCCATTCAACAAATGGTGACAGTTCTCAATGATACTCAATATAGGGGTTGTGAAGGTCATCAATTTTTTTATATTATTGATAGACTAATATTATTACAGAACTAGGCTTAAATACATACATGATCCTTTTAACTGATTTTATCTGATTGACGTTTTGGAAGAAATTCTTCTTCTTCTTTTTCTTCTTCGTCGTCTTCTTCTTCGTCTTCTTCTTCTTCTTTTCTTCTTCTTCTTCTTCTCTTCTTCTTCTTCTTCTTCTTCTTCTCTTCTTCTTCTTCTTCTTCTTCTTGCATGGGCTCTAGTAAGTCAATAGTGAGAACTTCGCTAACGCTCATTCAATGAATTCATTACCATGAACCCCTTTATGCCCTTTATAGTAAATGACCGAACGTAGTGAGGTCTATGTTTTAACTCGTATTTTCTTTTGTTTGTCTGTATGTAACGCGATTACGGCCAAACGCGTTTATAGAATTCGATGAGATTTGCCAGGAATATTCCTTTTTCAACTGCGCGTCGATGTATACACAAGGTTTTTTTGAAATTTGACATTTTAAGGATAATATGAAAATGAAAGGAATTCCTCCATACTCTGATATCACTATATATTATATTAATATTGGGTCACCGAGCTTCGCTCGTTATTTTTATTTATTGATAAACAAAACACAATTCTCCAAAACAATCGTGTTTATATTTTACAGCAGGTTATACGTCAGATATGAATTTTCGGGGATGTGATATTTTGATTTTCTGAAAGTCTCAGCTGTTTCAGCCAAGTATGAATTATCCTTTTAATGTAGTTCAGTGAGTTTTCCCAAGGATAAGACGTAGTGCAATCGAATTTTTATATCATGAACCTAGTATGTTCCAAATTTCGTGAAAATCGTTAGAGCCGTTTTCGAGATCCGTTGAACATAAATGAATAACCATAAATATGAATAGCCATATATAAAAATATATACAGATATTGAATGAAAAAGACTAAGAAATTGTCAAAAACCACTGATTTATTGATAATTAGAGAGACCGGTTTCGATTATTACACCATTGTCAATCTCTGATAAACTAAAACTAAATACAAGAGCAGCAGAATTTATACTAGTAGGCGAGTACTGCTATTAGTCGAGGGCATGAACGCCTGCCATTGGCCTAGCTAGACAGTCTCCTCCCACTCAACGGTGTGACAAAATGGCGGCTTCAGTAACAGAATCGCCATGATAATAAAATTTATTCCGAAACCCGGTCTTTCTAATTATCAATAAATCAGTGGTTTTTTGACAATTTCTTAGTCTTTTTCATTCAATGTGAATAATTACCACAATATCAACTTCTCAACTACACAAAAAGTACACAGATATTGCTCGCTTAATATAATAGGATAGATATATTATAAAACAAAATAAAACTTGTAGCACCCTTTATTTATTAAAAAACTTAAAATAGTTGAACCAAGTTTATATTTTAAGTTTTTTAATAAATAAAGGGTGCTACAAGTTTTATTTTGTTTTATTAATTTAAAAGCAGCCCATTTCAATAAGTGTCTTATAGATATATTATAATCTACTTTAAAGATAGGATCAATCAGACTATAGAATTATTCATAGTCATTCAGCTGACAAGTGGATTATTCACTGCATGCATTACACAGATATCTGGCCGTGTCTATTTCTATAAGATAGGGTTTCAATACTTTTTATGATGCGTGCCCATCAGTATCAATATTCTCACATTTGAAAAACAAATCTAATAGGTGATTGAAAATAAAATAGAAAATGATTGAATGAAATGAATAATGCTGAATAAATTATAATATTCTCGATTGAGAAAAACTAATTTTAAAATAGTTGATAAATATTATTATTTTTATCAGATGGAAAGATTATCACAAAACTGGATAAATCATCAACTGAGTTTATCCTATACTATTAAACGAGCAACTTCTGTTTATATGTTTGTATTTTATCGGATCTCGAAAACGGCTTCAACGATTCTCACGAAATTCAGAACATAGTAGGTTTATAATATAAAGATTCGATTGCACTAGGTCTCTCATCCCTGGGAAAACTCGCTGAAGGACATTAAAAGGATAATTATTATTCATCCATGGAAAAACAGCTGATAATAATATTATTCCGTCGTCTGATGGTGATGGAAGTGAGTGAGCAAGTTCATGAGTGTGGGACTGTGACAAAATTATGACTCAGCTGTTGAACTTTTGTAATCATTCAATCTGGTACTTACAACCGAGTGCCGGTTGTAAAAAAGCCGGGTTATTTTCAATCCTGATTAATCCCAGTAGATTCATCTTTTTGAAATGGTTTTCTCTGATTTGGTTCACGTGAAGTTGATCAGGATCAAAATTAAACCGGCTTTTGTGCAACTGGGCCTTTGTGAGGGAAAGTTTTGCATTCCTCTGGGAATTAATCTCAATTTACTGTGATTAGATAGAACATTTCTGTATTAATGTTATTATAATTTCTTCTTTCGTAATTAATTGTTTATGCTTTTGTACTCCAGAGCGAAGCTCGGTCCCCGATATTTAACATAAAGTGAGTTTTTAAGAGTAAATTATAAATCATCTAGAACAGGTGACTTCAGATACTTGTGAATGAGAAAACTGCGTCAAGTCTGTTCACTGAACTAATAGTTAGGCCTCACAAGGTTAGGGTAATGAAAATTATAAGATTATGAATATTCATGATTAAAACATGATGATTCTCCAAAAAAATAATATACAGTTTATTCAAAGTTTGAACCTTCTGTTAAGTCCAATACTAATGTGGAGTATGTTATACAGAAATTCCCACAAAACTCTGGCGAGAGGCAGCACCTATAAAGTCAGTTATCAGTGACAAATTCAATACCAACTGAATTTAAATTCATTTTGAGAGTTCTTCACACATCAAAAAACGTTTGTTGGTAGTCGAATTTGCAAAAATAATCCTCAAGTTTAATGAAAAGCAGTGATCAAAGTTGCACCGACGGAAAATAATTGAGTAGAGAAAACCTTAATGTAGTTGTAGTGTGTGACGCTAGATAGCGCTGGCAGCGAGCCTGATACAAACCACCGTGATACTGTATCATTCGTCATTCTATTCATCTTCATCGCCCTCCTCAACAACACCTTCTCATCATTCTCATCCACCTACTACTCCTCCTCCTCCTCTCCCTTCTTCTTCTTTTTCTACTTCTTCTTTACTTCATGATAGCCGTGACTTTGCCCAACAAACCTGTACGCGTACGGTATGTTTTAAGATAAATTATAAATGACGTTTATAAACGGTAAAGCACGAAATTATAGGCCAAGTGTCCATAAAAGACTGGTTATGTACAGTCATCATCAAAAATCTGACAAAAGATGTGTTGAATGTCGGAGCATCAGAACTATAGTGAGGTCCACATTTTAATGGCAGTGGAGAAAGATAGGAGAACAACGTTTTCAAAATACAAGCTTTATGAACATACTAGCCGTCAGGCTCGCTTCGCTCGCCATATCCGTCTAGCCAGGGGGCTCCGCCCCCTGGACCCCGACTGGATCGTCCAAGAATGAGATCAGCAGGCTCGCTTCGCTCGCCTGCATTTTTAATTTGAGCATTTTTATCATATGTTAGGACAATCCAGTCGGGGGTCCAGTCTAAACGTCTGGCTAAACGGATATGGCGAGCGAAGCGAGCGTGACGGCTAGTAATATTATATAATATCAGGAATAGCTCTGATTGAAGTAGCAGTGCCCAATCAATTTTTCCGCGATAAATGCATTTAAATCTTCAACTTGGTGCCAACCTAACTAAGTCAACTCAACTTAATGCCAACCTGACAAAATTATTAATTTAGTTAACTGTTAACAACTGTTTCGAAGAGGTACTCTCTCTAGATTATAGTTCTATATTAACATATGGTATGGACATTTTTCAATTATAATTAAGAGAATAAGAAGAACATACATGCTAAAAGGCAAACTTTAAACCCTTAAAAACCACCCTTAGAGTTAAAATATTGCCAAAATATTTCTTAGTGCGCCTCTAAAGGGCCAACTGAACATACCTACCAAATTTGAACGTTTTTGGTCCGGTAGATTTTTAGTTCTGCGAATGAGTGAGTGAATCAGTCAGTCAGTGAGTGAGTGCCATTTCGCTTTTATATATATAGATTTTGTGCTCCCAAGTGGGCAACAAAGAACTGAACAAAATAGAAGAATGAACAGAATAGAAAAATGGACATAATAGAAGCATGGAAAAAATAAGAGAATTGGAATTATTGACCGAGCGAAGTGAAGTCTAAGATTCAAGTCGACGGTTTGGCATTTCTCTTAATTTTTAAATGTTTATATGTTTATATGTTTCGCATTTACGGCGAAACGCGGTAATAGATTTTCATGAAAGTTCACAGGTATGTTCCTTTTTCAATTGCGCGTCGACGTATATATGAGGTTTTTGGAAATTTTGCATTTCAAGGATAATATAAAAGGAAAGAGGAGCCTCCTTCATATGCCAATATTAGAGTAAAAATCAGACTCTAGAATAATTATTCATCATAAATCAGCTGACAAGTGATTACACAGATGTGTGGAGAAGCCAGTCTATTGCTGTATTTCCATAAGGTCTATAGTTTCAATCAGGTACTTGTGGATGAGAATACTGCGTGAGGTCTACTGTTCACAGAACTACTAGTAAAACTAGTATGAAAGTGAAAGGCAGACTGAATAATAAAAGTAAAATGACTCTCTCAAGTCAAGGTTAATTGCCTTGAAGGGTTGAAGGAGAAAAAGAGGAAGAAGAAGAAGAGGAAGAAGAAGAAGAAGAGAAGAAGAAGAAGAGAAGAAGAAGAAGAAGAAGAAGAAGAAGAAGAAGCAGCGAGAAGAAGAAGAATGAGTGAAAAAAGGGTAAAGACCACCCTTTGATATGACCAGACAGGTGCACCTGTGACTTACGGCTTTTCGGTTTTCACTTTTATTTCTATTTTTTATTCCGTTCTTTTTTGTTCTTTGGTAATTTTTAAGGGTGTTGAGAGTCTTTAGTCATCAAGTTTTGGGTGTCTGAGGCAATTTCTCTTCTGACACAATCATTTTCTTTGTTCAATTTTTTTACTATTCCACTAATTTTTCACTTGTTCATTGGGATCTACCGTACATATTCTCTATACTCTCTACCTTATTCTCTATCTAGTTTTGGTCCGCTTACTTCTACTTCACCACCTTCTTATTCATTTTCTTCACCTCATTCTCCTTATTTTTTGGCTTCGTCTGCAACTGTCTCGAATTTCTCCTCCCTTTACTACCCGTTTTTTCTAATTCTTCATCGATTTTGTTCTCTGTTTCTTTCTCCTCCTTCTTCCCTATTTCTGATTCTCCTACTCACCCTTCTACTTCTTCTTCTTCTTATTCCTCCTGCTTATTGTTCTTCTTCTTCTTCATCATCCTCTTTTTCTTCTTTATTTTCTAATTTTTCTTCTTCTTCCCCTCTACTTCTCCTTACCGTTTTACTTCTTCTTCTCCTCCTCCTTCATCTCCACCTCCATCAGCTCCTGATCTCCAATCTCTAATCTAAATCCTATACATTTTTTCTTCTTCTTCTTTTTCTGCTACTTCAGCTTTTTTCTCTTCTCCCTTTCCTCTTCGTCTTTCTCTCCTTTTAATCCTTCTTCTCCTCCTCCCTAAATACTCTACACACTTTTCCACCTTTTTCTGACTTTAGTAACTCCATCCTGTTCCTCTTTCCCCTCCTCCAACACCCTCTCCCTCTTCCTTCTCTTAACTCCTCCACCTCCTCCTCCTCCATCACCACCTCCTTGCTCCTTCACCCTTTTGTTTTTTCCCTCACAATTGTTTTCGTCCAAAAAGCATCATTCACCTTGGCACCAATTCTAACTTATCCTTTAACTCACTCATATAATATTATGAAACTTTTTTTGCCACTTTTTCATAATTTCTAATATTATTTTTTTTGTTTTGTAATTTCTTCTTTCTAATTTCTCAACCTCACATCAGACTAACTTTTCAACGTTTATCATTTCTATCATTTATTGTATAAAACACTATTATCATAATACAATAAATTATGACATTGGAGGAAAAATTAGCCTGAGCCTGTACTATTCCTCTCCAAAAATTCTGATAAAATGTTAATGTTGCCCAAAGGTCAAGGTTATGCAATCACACACTGCTTAGTCACTTGATTTTCGGCCAAGGGATAATTTATTTGAGAATTTTGAATTTTGAAGGTTGACGTAATATTTAAAATAGGTAATTTACAGAATGTATCACAATAAATCAAAAACTTAATACAGTTTTTATTGTTAACTCTCATATAATTTATCCATTTCCAACTCAAATAACAATAATAAGCATAATTGGTAACAATAATTTGTTTTTCCACTAGTCTCTCTCACTCTGTTTATTTCTCTTACTCTCCAAAATACCTGAGATTTTATATATGAGATAGAGCACTTTACCTGGTCTCAGATTGTAGAACACAAAATTACGCCTATAGTGAGGTCCACGTTATAATGGCAGTGTTCCATTAGCAATGGTATTGCTATCCTTGTCTATCATTCAACAAAGCGTATAGTGCTATCTCTTTCTCACTTTGCTCTGTTGCCAGATCGTCTCTTAGCAATGTATAATTCATAACTAATTAACACAAAATTTCATCTTTATTATGAAATAATTGAAAAATATAATGTCTTGCTCAATAACGGGAATGAACAGTCAATATTACATCAATAAATAATATAATATCAGCTACCGTCTATAGTAGGCATTGACAAGACAGAGGATTCGGCAACGTTGTTCTCCTTTCTTTCTCCACTGCCATTATAACGTGAACCTCACTATAGTCTCTCTCACTTTGTATATTTCTCTTACTCTCCAAAATAACTGGGAATTTATATGAGATAGAGCGCTCTACCTGGTCTTAGATTGTAGAGCACAAAATTACGCTTAGAGAGATTTTGAATAATAAATTCAAATGGTAACATTCCGAAGATATTGTTTATCAAAATTGATTTTCTTTTCATAGTTCACTAATTTTTTGAAAATTATAATTCATTATTGATTGAAGATGGAGAGCTCTGATTGATGTTTTATTTTGTTCGGAATTTTATAATCTAAAAAAAGTGGAAGCGAATTTTTGTCAGATGACTAGATTTGGAGGAAATAGCTGGAAATTGGAAAATTAACCGAAAATACGAGGTTTTCGGGCCACTCTGTATCTAGTCACTACCTCTGTAAACAAAGCCATAGTGCATTCGTGTGACGTCAGCACAGGAAGGCTCCTACATCAATAAAAATTCGTTGATTTCAGCTGATCTATATCAGCTAGTGTTTCTATTGGTGTAGGAGCTCTACCTGAGCTGACGTCACACGAATACACTATGGCTTTGTTTACGGAGGAAGTGATCTAGCACGAGGGAATTTTGCATGCAAAAAGCGGTTCTGGACTTTTCTTATGTATCCAAACAATATTTATTGGAAATTCAGAGCTACAGTATATAATAATGAATAAAAATATAAATGAGTAGTCTTTTAAATTATTTGAAGTAACGTAATAATTTAAAAGCCTACTCATTATTATATCCTATACTATTGAACGAGCAATTTCTATTTATATGTTTAAATGTTTATATGTCTGTATGTGACCGGATTTCGAAAAAGGCTCTAACGATTCTCCTGGAATTTCGAACAAAGTAGGTTCATGATATAAAAATTCGATTGCACTAGGTCTTAACCGAGGGATAACTCGCTGAAGGACATTGAAAGGATAAATACGTTTAATACGGACATTTTGGAAAAATAGCTGGAAATTTTGTCGTCTGTCGATACCGTAATGGAAGTGAGTGAGCGAGTGCATGTGTGGGTTATTCCTCAGCTGATTTCACGAGAATCATCCATCAAGAAAAACTTATTTTCGCCACACTGCACAGAAAGCAACTGTTTTTCAGTTCCTATGTAGATCTGAAAGACATTGTTTGCAGACGACTCTCGTCTGATGTCAGAACAGGGCCGGAAAGAGTGCCCTTTCCGGCCGCTAAATTTCAAGTGTGCTGAAACAGCTGATCGAATAACTTTTCATTATTTGAGTTTGTTATTCAATAATTGAAACATTTATAATAATATCATCTTATTGTCATTTGAAAGAATAAAAAGTATAAACTCAACCTCCCACATAATTGAACGTAATCTTTTAGGTTATTTAGACAAATCAGAATAAAAAATAAAAATACTTGGACGATTTCCTGATATTCAGATTACCTCAGATTTTCTAGAGCTATCACCTCCACTTCTGCTTTCGGAAATGCTTAATAAACAATTATTCTCATACATATTATCTTATATATATATATTGTTTATTTTTGTGTGTGGCAAAAAATAGCGTTCGCACCACAGGCAAAAATGTTTTTTTGCCACACTTGGATGTAATGAGCTGGTTTACGTGCGTCATATGGAGGCCAAAAGTGATTGTTTTCCGACCAGGCCGGTAAAACTTTACGGCCCTAGGGCTGTAAAATGACCTTGAATAACAGCTGATCGTGTCCGATCTCACAAAAATCATAGAGAGATAATCTCATAACGACTGTAATAATCTATATAATTATGTATCGTGAATTGCGGTATTATGTCTATAATATATTTTATAAATTACTGTTTCATAATTAATATTTGTTATTGTGTTTTTATATCAAACAATAGAATACGATGATATCTCCATAGCCTCAACAATATACTTAATGTTGGTTGCATTGTCCATTGTCAGAAAGGTACGTATCGCAAGTATTTAAAAGTGAAGAATCGAATTTGAAATCAAAGTACAATAATTGTATCAATATTTAAAAGTGAGGTAGAGTAATAATTGTTTCTTTTTTATTGTCGAATTCCACTTCTTAATGCAATACAATCAACAATAATACGGTAATAAGAAAATACAGCAGAGATCTGAAGTTTAAGGTAAGCCTACTGGTAAAACTCAGCCTTGACTGAAAAATTCCTAGTAATTTTTCTGTAATTCATTATTAAAACTTTTAGATAATTTTTATTCAATATTAAACCATATAGAGAAAACATTAGGCCCACTCAAGATTGAATCTTCAAATGTTTTCTCTATGATTTAACTATTTTCAGAGCAATATTTTGTTGTGGAAATGCTGGCAAACTGGCTAAGTGTTTCAGTCAGGCCCCCTCGTTCAACAATACGGTATGGCCGAGAGCCTAAAGGCGTAATACATCAAACCTCAAAGCTCAGTGAATAACAAACATGATCTAGGTTCGAATCTCGGTGAATGACATTTTTTTTGTCAATGAATTTCGACTTTTATTAGCTATTTTTTATATTAGTTACCGTAATTTAAATTTCAATAAATTTTTTTGGTATATTTTGAGACAAAACTGTGAAATATGCAATTATATTTAATTTTTCACATTATTTCAAAATAGTAATAAAAATTCTATTCATCCATCTATCCATGAGATATTGCACCGGGCGCAAAGCGCGAGCTATAAAAATTCAAACAATTATTTGAAATATTGATAGTATAAAAATATGGTCACTATTGTAAATTATTAATTAGTAATATTGAAATTAATTGACAGTAAAAGTTGTCATAACCAAGATTCAAACTATCAAAATAGGCTGTTTGAATTTTATTTATTTTTCAATTTCTTATATATTGGGAAGTTTTTTTTTTTGGTGTGGCAAAAAATAGCGTTTGCAACATGGGCAAAAATGTTTTTCCGGCTCTCGAATGCTTGAGGTTCTCGACTTCGTCTCGAACTTGAAAACCACGATCTCGAGCCGGAAAACGTACATTTTCGACCCTAGGTGCGAAATAAACTATTCCGGCTCTCAATCTTTTCTAGTCCTCGGCCTACGGCTTCGGACTTGAAAATCGATTTCGAGCCGGAAAAGTCTCATTTTCGGCCCTAGGTGCGAAATCACGTTACTTAGTAGCTCAAAATAAAGTCATTACCTTTAAGAAGCTCTCGTACAAGGATGGCGGGTTCGCAGTGGACTGTAACAGCGGTTTTCCTCGTTCGGGTAGGCGGTAGCACGTTATTGTAATAAGAAATCACTTGCACTGGCTGGGGGAAAACATGGGCCCATGTCGCAGCGAAGAGGTCGTACATTTATAAGTTCTTTCAAAGGGAGGAAAATTTGGTAGCGTTAGTGCACGTATTAGAACAAGCCATCTTGTCAAAGCGGGAACGGGCGAAGAAGAAGTAGTGGGGAGTGAACAAGCCGAGAGAGAGAGCAGTGCCATCTACAATGGGCTTGGCGATATCATTGCGGCTGATGGCAGTGGCATGTTAGATGGCCATGGGTGAGCGCGGTTGATTCAAAACACAGCCAACTTACCGACAGATATAAGAGGAAACTGCCGAAGTTATATTGGCGGTAACATACCCCCCCCTCAAAAACGAACAGTTTTTCATAGCGGTGGAAACAATCTCCAGCGGGTCGGTGACAATACACAGTGAGAGCGTTGCACAAATGACCAGAAAGGTGGCGCAGACAGGAACAGTGGTGTAGCTAGGAGCAGCGGTGTAGACAGAAACAGCAGTGTAGACAGGAACGGCGGTGTAGACAGTAGCAGCGGTGTAGACAATAACAATCCTCACGGATGTGAGCGAGGCGGTTTCATGCGGTGTGTGCGGTAACTTGTAGAAGGTTTCAAATGATGCGGTGAACTTTGCGTATGTCTCGAACAATGTTCCCAGATGCGCATTTGATAGTGACTACACGTACTAGTCCATCTTTACCAGGGTGTAGCGCAATAATCCTGCCTAACGGCCAGCTGAGAGGAGAGGTGTTGACAGATTTGATTATGACCAAATCGTTAAGTTGCAAGTTTCTTTCAGCGGTTTTCCATTTTGTGCGATTGATCAAGGTGCATAGGTACTCCTTGGACCAGCGATTCCAGAAATATTGGGTCATTTGGTTTGTAAGTCTCCAGCGGCGTGCGACCAATAGTTCCTTCGTCTCTATGGGTTGCGGTGGTGCGGTAAGAGGTCTGCCAATTAGGAAGTGCCCGGGAGTGAGCACGGAGGCAGCTTCAGCAGGTTCAGAGGACAATTCTGTAAGCGGTCGACTATTTAGAATACTTTCAATTCTAACGAAAATGGTGTCATACTCTTCGTATGTAAGAGCTGTGTCCCCAATACAGCGGTGTAGCAGTGTTTTGGCGGATTTGACGGCGGCTTCCCATATGCCTCCTTGATGCGGAGCATAAGGGGGAATGAACTTCCAGTTTATGCCGTAGTTAGACAGAAAGCACTTCACTTCAGAGGGCATCGTCTTCAAGAGTTTTCTAACTCATACATTTTTCTTGCGGCGGATGTGAAAGTCTTAGCGTTGTCTGAAAAAGAGTGTGCGGCGCGCACTCTGCGGGCAATAAATCGGTGTAGAGCGGCGATGAAGTTGTTGACAGACATCGAGGACAGGAACTCTAGATGAGTAGCTTTGGTGGTCAAACATACAAATATGCACAGATAACCTTTTGTTGTTTGTGTGCGTTTCAATAAAGATGTTTTGCATGAGAAAGGACAGCAAAGTCCAAGCCAGTTAAATTGAATGGTCTATTGGCGGTGACTCGTTCAGCAGGTAGCGGGGCCATACGTTGCTGTAGGTTGGTGCGGCAAAAGCGGTTACAAATGACACATTGATGTATTATGCGGCGAACTTGATTGCGGGCAGAGATTATCCAATACTGTTGGCAAACAGCTGCTTGTGTGGTGCGGGGACCGGCATGACAATTTTGAAGATGTATGTGTCGAATGATGAGTGAGGATACATGCTCATTTTTCGGCAGCAATAATGGATTTCTAGCTTCACTAGAAATCGGAGCGTGCTCAAGACGACCAGATAAGCGTATCAAATCGTAATCATCAATGTACGGTTGCAACGTTAGTAGATGCTTAGGACATTTTCCAGCTTTCAACTCTGTTATTTCCTTCTGAAATTTATCCCGTTGCACAACATGAACAATGAGTTTTCTAGCTATTTCAGCTTCACAGGCGGTGGTGTCAATTGAGGCAGGCGTTTCACAGGTTTCAATCTGTTTGACTATTTGCAGCGATATTCATAACGGGCTGGTTTGATGCGGTAGAGAATTATCACAGAAAGAGAGAAATCTGTTAGAGCCAATGTAATGGGCTTCAAATCACGTTACTTAGTAGCTCAAAATAAAGTCATTACCTTTAAGAAGCTTCTCGTACAAGGATGGCGGGTTCGCAGTGGACTGTAACAGCGGTTTTCTCGTTCGGGTAGGCGGTAGCACGTTATTGTAATAAGAAATCACTTGCACTGGCTGGGGGGAAAACATGGGCCCATGTCGCAGCGAAGAGGTCGTACATTTATAAGTTCTTTCAAAGGGAGGAAAAATTGGTAGCGTTAGTGCACGTTTTAGAACAAGCCATCTTGACAAAGCGGGAACGGGCGAAGAAGAGTAGTGGGGAGTGAAACAAGCCGAGAGAGAGAGCAGTGCCATCTACAATGGGCTTGGCGATATCATTGCGGCTGATGGCAGTGGCATGTTAGATGGCCATGGGTGAGCGCGGTTGATTCAAAACACAGCCAACTTACCGACAGATATAAAGGGAAACTGCCGAAGTTATATTGGCGGTAACATACCCCCCCCTCAAAAACGAACAGTTTTTCATAGCGGTGGAAACAATCTCCAGCGGGTCGGTGACAATACACAGTGAGAGCGTTGCACAAATGACCAGAAAGGTGGCGCAGACAGGAACAGTGGTGTAGCTAGGAGCAGCGGTGTAGACAGAAACAGCAGTGTAGACAGGAACGGCGGTGTAGACAGTAGCAGCGGTGTAGACAATAACAATCCTCACGGATGTGAGCGAGGCGGTCTTCATGCGGTGTGTGCGGTAACTTGTAGAAGGTTTCAAATGATGCGGTGAACTTTGCGTATGTCTCGAACAATGTTCCCAGATGCGCATTTGATAGTGACTACACGTACTAGTCCATCTTTACCAGGGTGTAGCGCAATAATCCTGCCTAACGGCCAGCTGAGAGGAGAGGTGTTGACAGATTTGATTATGACCAAATCGTTAAGTTGCAAGTTTCTTTCAGCGGTTTTCCATTTTGTGCGATTGATCAAGGTGCATAGGTACTCCTTGGACCAGCGATTCCAGAAATATTGGGTCATTTGGTTTGTAAGTCTCCAGCGGCGTGCGACCAATAGTTCCTTCGTCTCTATGGGTTGCGGTGGTGCGGTAAGAGGTCTACCAATTAGGAAGTGCCGGGAGTGAGCACGGAGGCAGCTTCAGCAGGTTCAGAGGACAATTCTGTAAGCGGTCGACTATTTAGAATACTTTCAATTCTAACGAAAATGGTGTCATACTCTTCGTATGTAAGAGCTGTGTCCCCAATACAGCGGTGTAGCAGTGTTTTGGCGGATTTGACGGCGGCTTCCCATATGCCTCCTTGATGCGGAGCATAAGGGGGAATGAACTTCCAGTTTATGCCGTAGTTAGACAGAAAGCACTTCACTTCAGAGGGCATCGTCTTCAAGAGTTTTTCTAACTCATACATTTTTCTTGCGGCGGATGTGAAAGTCTTAGCGTTGTCTGAAAACAGAGTGTGCGGCGCACCTCTGCGGGCAATAAATCGGTGTAGAGCGGCGATGAAGTTGTTGACAGACATCGAGGACAGGAACTCTAGATGAGTAGCTTTGGTGGTCAAACATACAAATATGCACAGATAACCTTTTGTTGTTTGTGTGCGTTTCAATAAAGATGTTTTGCATGAGAAAGGACCAGCAAAGTCCAAGCCAGTTAAATTGAATGGTCTATTGGCGGTGACTCGTTCAGCAGGTAGCGGGGCCATACGTTGCTGTAGGTTGGTGCGGCAAAAGCGGTTACAAATGACACATTGATGTATTATGCGGCGAACTTGATTGCGGGCAGAGATTATCCAATACTGTTGGCAAACAGCTGCTTGTGTGGTGCGGGGACCGGCATGACAATTTTGAAGATGTATGTGTCGAATGATGAGTGAGGATACATGCTCATTTTTCGGCAGCAATAATGGATTTCTAGCTTCACTAGAAATCGGAGCGTGCTCAAGACGACCAGATAAGCGTATCAAATCGTAATCATCAATGTACGGTTGCAACGTTAGTAGATGCTTAGGACATTTTCCAGCTTTCAACTCTGTTATTTCCTTCTGAAATTTATCCCGTTGCACAACATGAACAATGAGTTTTCTAGCTATTTCAGCTTCACAGGCGGTGGTGTCAATTGAGGCAGGCGTTTCACAGGTTTCAATCTGTTTGACTATTTTGCAGCGATATTCATAACGGGCTGGTTTGATGCGGTTGACAAATCTTAGTATGTAGACAAAAATACGACATAGCTTTCCAAATTTGGATACACGTTCTATAGCGGTATACAAACGATTCTCAATTGGTTCTTCAACAGTAGCGAGAATGTACAGCGGGTTAGTTTTCATCTCAGGTACAATGTTGGAAACAAGATGATTGGACACGGGAAAGTCAGTGGCGAGACAACGAAACGCATTGGTAGTGTGCCACCAATCATGGCAGGAGACGATTTCAGCGGGAGTCAAGCCTCTCGAAGCAATATCTGCACAGTTGTTAGCAGAAGTAACGTGATGCCATGACTCAAGTTTTGTTAACTGAGTAATTTGCTGTACTCTGTTGGCAACAAAAATCTGCAATTTGTATGTGGGTGTGTTGATCCAATCCAAGGCAGTCTTGGAATCGGTGTAGAGTCGAATTTCTTGTAAATCATATTCGGACAGCGTAGGTAAGATGGCGGATAGTAAACGAGCAAGCAGCAAACAACCCATCAATTCCAGGCGTGGAATTGTCATAGTTTTCAGCGGGGCGACATGACTTTTGGCGGCTATGAGACGGCAGTTAACATATCTATTTTCAGTCTCTTCATGAATATATATACAAGCAGCAAACCCCTTTCGGAGGCATCGGCGAATCCAAGCAGCCGGGTAGTAGAGCGGTTACAGGCGAGTAAACGCGGGATTACAACATTGTCCAAACGGGAATTTCAGCGGTAATCAGCTCCCAATGAGCTCGAAGTGAGGCTGGAACCTCAGTGTCCCAAGCTAATTGCTGAGACCACAGCGTGCGCATGAATAGCTTGAACAGCATTATGAGAGGAGTGAGCCACCCAAGGGGGTCGTAGACTCGAGCGATGAATGATAGAACGGTTCTTTTAGTGATTTGCCCATTAAAAGGAGAAATGAAATAGCGAAAGTTGTCCGCGAGCGGGCTGTAGACAATTCCAAGAACTTTTGCAGTAGCGTTGTCATCAAACATACAATCTTGATTTTCCAAAAATTCTGCAGGCAAGTTAGCGATCAATTCAGGAGTATTAGAGTTCCATTTCCGAAGTTCAAAGGAGCCAAGCGACAATAACTCAATCAGTTCAGAAATAAGCGTTTGTGCTTCAGAAAAATTGTTACTTCCTCCCAGCAGGTCATCAACATAAGTTTGACTTGTTAAAACTTTACTTGCCAGAGGGAATGCTTCTCCTTCATCCTTGACAAGTTGTTGCAATGTGCGTTGCGCTAAATAAGCACTGGAAGTAAGCCCATAGGTTACGGTTTTAAGTTCAAATTCTTTTGCAGGTTCATGATAATTAGGTTTCCAAAAAACATGTTGGTGACGGCAGTCTTCAGGCCTTAACAAAATCTGGCGATACATCTGCTTGCAATCAGAAAGGACAATGTACTTGTAAGTGCGGAATTTGGTCAATACTTGAATAATATTGGACTGCAGTTTTGGCCCTGGTAACAAATTCTCATTTAGTGAATGCCCATTGGTATCCTTGCTGGAAGCATTAAACACCACCCTGATTTTCTGAGTGGGGTCCTTATTTTTAAAAACTGCATGGTGTGGAATCACATAGTCAGAAGCGGATTTGGCAAGTTCCAAATGGCCAAGCTCATGATATTCTGTCATGAAGTTGTCGTATTTCTTCTTTAGTTCCGAAGAATTTTCCAAGCGTTTTAATAATCCAAGGTGACTTCGATAAGCTTGCTTGCGGTTTGAAACAAGAACAGGCGCGCTAGGCTTGAAGGGGAGTGCGACTACATATCTGCCTTCATCATTGCGGTAGGTAGTGGACTCATAGAGCTGTTCACAGAGTTCATCTTCAGGTGATAAGAGTTTCGCATTTATTTGGACATCTTCAGTCTCCCAAAACTTGTTCATGACCTCAGCAAGCGGTTCTTCGCGGGCAAACATGGTGCAGATAAGTTGCATCTGATGAAGCGGAGCAGGCGAGTCCTCAATATTTAGCTTTCCACTCAGAACATAGCCAAATATAGTGGCGAAGGCAGCGGGATTTCCTGGTATAATAGCATTGGCGGAAGAAACAAATACATTAGGATAAATGTCAGCTCCAATCAAGAGGTCTATCCTATTGGGTTGGTCAAAACCAGGGTCAGCGAGATCCAAATGTGAAAGTGAGGTTTTGAGCTCACTGCTGATTGGAAAAGCGGGTAGGTCACCAGCTATTTGCTCTAAGACAAGGGCTTCAGTTTGGAGAAAGGTGTTAAACTGCGGTCGAGATAGCAGTGTCAAATGAGTGGTACCTTTTACAGCGGTCGCTTGTTCAGAGATACCATTAATCTGAATGCGTGCGGGCATGATGGTGATACCAAGTTGCTGGGCAGCTCGGGTAGTGATAATCGATCTCATGGAGCCACAATCCAATACAGCACGTAGTAATTGTGATCGGTTGTATTGATCAACAACGGCAACGATAGCGGTGCCCAGTAAAGCAGAAGCGTGTACAGCTTTCACTTGTGCACAGCCACTGAAGGTGTCCGGCATGCCGGTGGATGAACTGCGGGTTGGGGTTGAGATATTGGTCACAGGCGCTGTGCCAAAAGGTGACGAAGAAGACCGTGAGGGACTGGCCGTGTTTTGCGGGATTCTCGAATTGGTACAACATGAATTACTTACATATTGTGATGAGTGTATGTCATCGGTAAACCGCTGTGTTGACATTGGTTCAAATCCTGGTGGCGGGGAGCGACAGCTAGCACCTCCAGAGGTGGAAGCTGGTTGGTAACTAGATATGGTAGGCCTATTATGAGAGCCAGAAGGGTAGCGATCTGGTCGGCGTTCAGCAATTAAAAAGGATTGTGAACTCTCATTATTTTTGCATAGCAGGGTATGGTGATGGATTGATTTACATGCACGACAAGAGGACAGTGAATTGCATTTGGCTTTGAGGTGGGACCCGAGGCATCCGAAGCATCTGCGGTTTTGCTTGACAATATCCATTCGTTTGTTGATAGGTTCCTTCCTAAAGCGCTCACATTTGTACAATGGATGAGGAATGTTGCATAGTACACACAGATTGCTGCCACTTTTGTTTTCAGTAAATTGCGGTTTTACTACTTGTGAATGATCTTCAGTCTTCACTTTTGCGGTTGGTATAGCGGTGTAACTAGCACTAGATAACTGTTCGCTCACCTCATTGATGGCGGTTACCTCCAGCGATTTTTCTTGGTTGGAAATGAATTCATCAGGTGGTCAAAAGCAGGTAAGTCGTCAGGGCCCAAAGAATTCTCAAATTTGGCTCTTACAGCGTTAGGCAATTTCTGAAGGCAAATCATTGTTATTAAGAAATCAGCATGGTTCAATTTCAAATTAAATAGTGATTGCTTAGCTGAGCCTAATTCAATGGCAAAATGTCTAAGTACTTCAACAAGACTGCCCTTCGGCTGAAAGTTTGTGATTTTGCTGTATAAGGCATAAGCTCGATAGCGTTTGTTGTCATATCGGTTATGCAAACTTTCGAAGGCAAGCTTGTATGCATTTTCAGTGTCAGCAAAGTTTTGAACTAAGCACAAGGCGTCTCCACGTAAATAGGATACAAGTAGATAGTATTTTTCATCATTTGAAAAGTCTTTGCAATTATGTACAGCCGCTTCAAATACGTTTTTAAAGGAAGCCCATTGCTCCATGTCTCCAGAG
>NC_052517.1:14570151-14573575 GCF_014356525.2 Nilaparvata lugens | reverse complement strand
TTCGAGAAGAATTATTATTTATTTCATGTTAATGTTTAAATTAAGTTTTTAATTGTGTTTTTGTTTTGAAAAAATTGTATTGTATTATGGCAAATAAAGAATTTGAATTTGAATTTGAATTTGAATTTGTTACACCATTGTCAATCTCTGATAAACTAAAACTAAATACATGAGCAGCAGAATTTATGCTAGTAGGCGAGTACTGCTATTGGTCAAGGGTATGAACGCCTGCCATTGACCCAGCTAGACAGTCTCCTTCCACTTAACGGTATCAATCAAAGACATTAAAGAGGTATGCATCTTTGAGCTGGGTTTACACCAAAGTTATTAACAAAATGGTTATAACTTAATCCTTATAGATTCTATTAGATTGAACGGAAGTTGACAAACACATATGTTCATCATATGTATGATAAGTTATGTTCAATCTAATATAATCTAAAAGGATTGAGTTATTAACATCTTTTAAATAAATTTGGTCTGATCGCAGCTTTGAGGTCTTTGGTTTCAATATTTTGTTTTGCAGTCATGGTATTATTATGCGTGCCCATCAGTATCAATATTCTCACATTCGAAAAAACTAATTTTATATGTGAATAAAAATAAACAAATGAACTCAATAATGCTGGAGAAATTATAATATTTTTGATTCTAAATAATTAATTCTCATCAAATAGAAAGATCATCACGGAACTGGATGAATTATAATCATAATATGAAATACAAATTCAAACGTGAACTGAGTTTGTTAACATTTAAAACAGTTACATCTGGTACTTGTGGATGAGAATACTGCGTGAGGTCTACTGTCACAGAACTACTAGTATATATTATATTCGCTGTGGCTACAGTTACGGTAACCGTAGCTCGTATCGAGTTCCGGTAAACATTTGAGCATGCGCGGCTACCGCTATTTAGATGTGCATTGTGGTGCTTGTGGTTTTGGTCACATGGTTATGATTTCTAAGTAACTAATAAACTTCATTATTTACTAACGTATTTCTAACTAACTTCATTGAAACGATAGGTTATCATAACCATGTCACCAAAAACCATCAACACCACAATGCACATGTAAATAGCGGTAGCCGCGTCTGCGCAAATGTTTACCGGAACGCGAATGGAGTTACGGTTACCGTAACTATAGCCACAGCGTATTATATTCTTATCTGTTCAATACTACTTTTTTCCATTCATTTGGATCCTCATTCCTCAAGAAACAGACTTCATTCTGTTGCACGTTGAAGTGGTTTGTATCGTGTTTGCTGCCAGCGCTATCTAGCGTCACATACTATAACTACATTAAGCTTTTTTCTACTCGATTTTCCGTTGGTGCAACTTTGATCATGTCTTTTTCATCAAATTTGGGGATCAGTTTTGCAAATTTGAACATCTATAAACTCTCTTTGATGCGTGAAGAACTGGCAAATGAATTTCGATGCAGTTGTCATTGGATTTGTCACTGATAACTGACTTTATAAGTGCTGCCTCTCGCCAGAGTTTTGTGGGAATGTCTGTATATGTTCACATTTTAATTTGAAAGATACAAATACGATAACCTACTATTGTAAACAAGGGATTTTTTTGGAGAATCATCTTGAGTAAGGACCCCTTGGGGTACTATCAAGATGATTCATTGATTCTCAAAATTTGGACTGATATCTAGTGCTTTCGATGGGTACGCGCCACCTTATTCCTCCGACACACCCAGAACCTGACAGGAGTGGACAGCGACTATCTCATCCATCGACACCGTACGCCAGCGACAGGGAAAGACTGTTTTGAAAGAGTCTCGAATTGGCGTGTGCGTTAGGCGCCAAAACCGGACACTTTTACATCCGTACAGAAATGACAAAGTCAGACACATCGAATCTCTGACACAAGACGGTCAGGTTATACTTCTTGGACGGACTGTACTACGCAGAGCTGTGTGGTTTTCAAACAATGGTATTGTTCTGATGAATCCCCACATGTAGGCTATTCTTAACAAGACCATTGACAATAATTTCTGAAACCTATCACTCTTTTCTATCCCTCTTCGTAGTAATATCAGGCGATGACTATCTTGTAACTGTATAATTCCTATTTATCAGTCCTATATAATCATTCCTATTTTGTGCAGTTGTCTCTCTTTTCTGCAGTTATTTGGAGCTTAAATGATAGAACTATTAGTAAATTTCTTGACACAAAACAAAAATAACTTCACTTAATAGGTCAATTGTCAAGATTAGTGAGTACACTGAAACTTCTCCATAATTCGTAGTTTTGTCATCAAAAACACTGTAATTAGTATTCCCATAAAGATAAATACACTAATACGCCATAGTAACTCCAGTAATGAGTTCATCGAAAATTATGCTACAGTAACTAATAACTCCAGTGATGAGGAGACCGAAAATCGCATCAACTGATGAAGTGAATTGGAAAAAAGGGTATTGTGATTTATCATTAATAAGCTGGAATATTAATTGCATGCAATTACCACAATTTACCCATTTATTCATAACAGCTAATGCTATTTAAGAATAATCACATATACTGTCCTTAATGCCCCGAAGATAACAATATCAAAGAAACAGAGTTGAAAGTACAAAGAAATAGAGATGGAAATTTAGAAGTGAATGAATTGTTATAATTCAATTACTCAGGTATATTAAAACTGACTACTTTAGCATTTACCTGATTAATATTACCGCAATCATTATGTTTCACAATTCAAATTTGCGTTGCGTGTGCTGTCACTCGGCTGCTCTCTGCACCTATTTTCTCGATTCATGCAATAACATCAAAAAATTGACGTCAACAAACTTGGTGACTCAACACATCTGTCTCGGTTTCAACTGACAATGGCACACTCTCTCGATCAGCTATTTCCAACTGACGATGAAAAACTCTCTTGATCAACTGTTTTCAACTGACGACGGAAAACTCTCTCAGTCAGCTGCTACTCGGTTGATGAATATTATTACCGTACCTAATCATTTTTGAGTTCCCTCAGTGAGTTATCCTAAACATGAGTCCTAATCCAAATGATGATTTTCGTATCACAAACTCTATATTTCAAACTATATACTATATTTCAAACTTGATCAAAATCGTTAGAGCCGTTTTCGATTTCCATCAGGCATACAAACAAACTAACAAACAGAAATTGAATACGATGATAAATACGTCTATAGTAACATCCATATGGGAACGTCTGTTATAGTAGACTGCACAAAACTAATCGATGTTAGTTGGAAGAGCTGAGTACCTCCTCACCCTTACCATAAACTTTGCCAATTCTTCAGGTGTACTGTATTATGAAAATATCAATATTAATTCTTACTTAAAATCAGCTGCCTAGGGGGCGTAGGCCCCCCTCAAGGATCAGATAAATAATGAAAATGCGGGTCTATCTACACGAATCCTTAGAGTCTCATAA
>NC_052517.1:14537651-14565151 GCF_014356525.2 Nilaparvata lugens | reverse complement strand
GTCAGTCAGTCAGTCAGTGAGTGAGTGCCATTTCGCTTTTATATATTTATATAGACTGTCCAAATCAAAATGTTGGTTATGTCACTTTCACTTTTCAAAATACAATTTACGCTCTTCAATACTCCGACTTCAAACGAGCAAATTTTGAATCAAATAGATACTATTAAAGCCTAGAATCAAAAAAATCTAGAACAGTAACTTAATAATATTATTTAAAAAGTCTAAATTTTGATTGAAACTAAAAATTTTCGAGCTGAAAACCTCACACTTTACAGAAAACCACAGCTGTTTTGTGTTACATATATTGAAATTAGATATCAAATAACTATATTGAATAAATGTCAAATTTATTCTCAACAAGCACCGCAAGGGTCCAATTAAAAGCGTAACAAACTGAAAACTTGACTCATTAAAATCTTGAATAATTCAAAACAAGCCTATAACTATCCTTGGTAAATTACAAATCTTATGCGAAATGTCAAGTTAATGAGTTGAGTAGTTGAGACGTGATGATGCGTCATTCGTGAATTTCCTGTCCTGTACGTGTGTAAGCCGATTGTTTCCTTTATTATTATAGAGTAGCAGGCAGCTCGTGCTCCGCAAGGGTCCAATTAGGAACTTGACAATCTGAAATCTTGACTCACTAAAATCTTGAGGAATTCAAAATATGTGTAGACCTATAATCATCCTCGTTTTATTAAGGATCTATATGCAAAATTTCAAGTTAATCAGCTGAGTAGTCGTGATGCGCCATACGTGAATTTCCTTTCCCGTACGCGTATAAGCCGATTGTTTCCTTTATTATTATTACCAGGATATCAACACCTGGATCAAATACAATCACTTCTTCTCTCTATGAGATTTTACACAAAGTGTAATCTTTTGACTTGTGTGCTTGCTTATTCTGTAATCCTTTGTAATTCATCTAGTCCTTCAAATCTTTTTTTTTCAACACCTGGTCCTATCGGTTTCTTTCTCCATCCTTTCCCTTATTATCCTTACCCCATCCCATCATCTTATATCTACCGTCTATTTACTTTTCCTGTTACCTTTTTCACCTTCTCAAGGATTGAAGGTTTTCCTAGTACATGGATATCCATAGTTGGAAAAACCCTTCAATCTTCAACCTTTTTTTTCCACAACTTCCTTTTTATTTTGTTATAATGTGTATTGTTGTTGTTTGCATGTATATTTTTGTTAATTTCTGTATCAAACTTGTACGTGTGTGTAAAAATAAATTGAATTGAATCAAATTATTGACCGAAGCGAAGCTGAGGTCTTAGTTTCGACTCGATCGACTTTTGTCTGTTTGTTTGTTCGTTTGTTTGTACCGCAGTTACAGTCGCAGTTATTGTCTCATTTGGATAAAATTCGATATACAAGTACTTTGAAACAAGGCGCAGAAACGTATGTGTAACGATTTTTGTTAAGACCTCCGTTTTTTGTAATTTGAAAAACCGCAGACCAGCCTCCTTCCAGAAAGTTACTTTTTTGTATCTAGCGCCGTTATTTTGCAAAATACTGCATTTTTTATTCTTTTCAAAGTGAAAGATTCACAATTTGAGAGTAAATATTTCCCAAAATAAATATAAGTGAAAAAACAAATGCTCTCATTTTCTATGATAGAACTTGTGGCGCTCAAAAATGTTCAAAATATGTTGTAGAAAACGTATCACTTGACCGCACAATTTTTTCCCTTTTCAACACGAAATTTCCCTGTTTCATAGACGAATAGTTTCTGGAAAACTATTAGCTTTTGTTTTTCCTTTTAGTTTTTAGTATGAGATCGGGAACCGAGTTGTGAGCATTTAATATTCTGCATAGCATAACAAGCCATAACATTAAAACCACTTCTCATTAAAACCATCATTATCAACCTCCTGTCATTGACACCAACAAACCCATCTCATATTTGGAAACATTTTATGTCTCACTATCGTCTGTGAGACGATTCATCGTTCAAATTGCCTTCTGCATATTCCATTTCTCCATCAGTTGAACAATATCCTATAATTAATTATTAATAAAGTTGTAATATATGTTAATATTGTAAATATGGGGATGATGTGAAGGTACTTCCTCGAAAGAAATTTATAAGTCCGTTGTCCCTGGAAACATTGTCACTAGCATTTTCAATGGAAAACATAATAGATGACATTGCTAAATCTTCACAATGTACTATACTTTCATAATGGCCATTCTCATTAATTTGAAAGTTGTATTCATGAGCGAGGTCTACTGTTCGCAGAACTACTAGTATGGTAGAGTACAATAGAAAATATGATGATGTCATGGTATTATCAAATAATAATGATTATCATAATATAAATATTAGGAAATATATTACTACTAGAAACATAGCATTGAAAATATAATGAGATCACCTCATCAATTCGAAAAAAACATCCAATTCAACAAAAATAATGTTGATGATATAAGGTGAACCTCACTATACTAAAGTTGCGTTTACACCGGAGTTAATAAGACAAGTTTTTGACTGAATCGACAAAAAATTCTCTCGAAAAAAGGTTGATAACTCGTGTTTTCAACAGAAAATTTCTTGTTTATAACAAGATTTATGTTATCCATCGAGAGTGAGTAACTTTTGTTAATAACAGGTTACTATCTTCCCCGCAACACCCTCGCCCAGCATCCCTACCCTACAACTACAGCTGTTCCCTATTAACTACAACTGCAGACAAAATACGTGACAAAGTTATTAACTTTTGTTGATAACAAAAACAGCGGCGAAAAGAAAATGTTATTAACTTATGTTGAAAACTTTTTTTTTAACTCTGGTGTGAACGCATTATAATTTATTTACATTAGATCATTATTTTAATGATCACACACATGTGCCAGTTCAAATCTGAAGACAATGTTTTGCTTTTTATTCCGGCTGTTATATCATATGAATAGTCTCGTCAAATGAAATCATATGGAAGTCAATTATATTGATAACAAGATCTTGTTAATAACGAAGAATTTTCTGTTAGAAACATGAGTTATTAACTTTTGTCAAGAGAAATTTTTGACGATTCAGTCAAGTTAATAACTTTTTGTTAATAACACGTGTTATGAACTCCGGTGTAAACACAGCATAAGAATCAACTAAATAGACAACAATCCCAATAACACAACAAATAGAATAGGGAACAAAACTAGGCAAAAACAAGACGAAACAAAAAAGCTAGGACCGTGGGAAAGTCTGGTTGAAGGTGGACGTGAAATACCGAAGTGAGAGGTAGATAGATTGTGGTGGAGAAAAAGGAGAAGGAGAAGAAGAAGAAGAAGAAGAAGAAGAAGAAGAAGAAGAAGAAGAAAGAGAAGAGTTTAAGATGAATATTCTGGTTGAAAGGTCATTGGGATGAAGGATGATAGGTCAAAGAGAGAGAGCTGTGAAGGTGAGTAAAAGAAGCACTTCTGTGAGAATGCGTGGGAGAGAGAGAGAGAGATAGAGGGAGAGTGAGGGAGAGAGTGTGTAAGAGAGTATAAGTGAGAGAAAGTGAGAGAGTACGATAGAGGGTGTGTGAATGTGAGAGAGAGCATAATAGCCGAGTGGTATATAGAAAATCCGGTTCCACACAGTGTGATATTATGGATAATCTTGGTTAATCTTTGTTTCTTATAATAACTCTCATACATACGTTTCACGAATGATAATATTATTTTTGTCATAGTCATTCAATAACATTTATTCATCTATCACATTGTATACAACTGCATAACATGAGGAAAGGCACAACAGGCTCATGCCCAAAACTGTCCCATTTCCAATTTATACTATACTGTATCACAGCTGTTTTCCATGCATGAAATGAAGCCGGTAGACAGCTGTTTGCAGAACAAATAAACATATTATTCTCATCACAGCATACTCTCCTGTAATCTTCTCTATACTTATAAAAGGCTAAGCCCAGACAGACTGAAATCACACCACAGCCCAAACTACTGAGCCTGAAAACTTGAAATTTTGCACGATTGTTTATGGTAGCCTGAAAACATCCACTAAGGAAGGATTTTCAGAAATTGCCCCCTGAGGGAGCTGGGGCCCCCCCAAAATTTTGTACTTTTTAACTGCTCATTGCACAGCAAAGTCATAAGGAACTTTTTTGTTCAGCTACAAAAAAAAATTAGATCTATGCAGAAAAATTTCAATCAGGAGCACAGGGGGGTCCAGGAGAGGGCATTTTTCGAAAATTTTTATGTAAAATCACACTACGCTCAAACTAATTGTCCTACAGACTTGAAACTTTGCACAAATATTCTTCAAACATACTAGACGCGCACTAAGAACGGATTTTGAGATATTTTGCCTCTAAGGGTTTCAAAGGATGAAAAAGGATCTATTAAGTAAGGTTTGAACATGGTAAGGTGAGTGCCATTTGGAAATGAGATAATTTATTTATTGACATGTGATATTCTAACATATGTTGTAATCATTGGAAATAACAAAATAATATGATAGATATTCAAAAAGAACATCTGTTCTATTATTGCTTTCTACTGATTCCACTCAACCTCAATAATATTGTTCTGATAATTGATGAATATATTTAATAATATTATTACTATTGATATAATAAAAGTATTGTTTCAATAATTAATTATTATCATAATATAATAATAGTATTGTTTTGGTAATCAATAAATATTTTTATTTTCACAAACTCTGTTTAATTTATAATGGTGAATGTGAAACAGCTGCATCAAAGAAATTATCTCAAAAACATATGTTCAGGAAAACCATAGTTTTGAACTTCGTTTTCCTGATGCAATGTATAAGCCTACACGTGGCATGTAGGTATTATTAATTTCTCAGCTAGAACAGTTTTTTGAGACTGCTAAATAAACGTCTACAGTTTTATCAATGCTGTATCGGCAATATGAAAACGCATGCAGTTAATATGTCTTAAAATAAAGGTGTTGATATCTACATGATAATATTCTCTACCATTTTTATTTAATTAAAATTTCAAAATTATTCAAGCCTTGATATAATGATTGACTCACTGTACAGTCAGTCTAAAATTTAATATTAAAATGAGGGGTGTATTTTGGCAAACTGAACAAAAAGTAGGTCCTATATTTGCACCTTTTTGATATTATTTCTTCAAATGAAAAATGAGTTTTGTGGGTTGTCAAAACTCCCCCTGAAAGAGAAATTTTATCCTATCTTTTAGTAAAATAACAATGATTTCTGCATTGAATAACATCTATCCTGCCAATAAGAATCGAACTCTTTGTGAATTTAGATATGACCCACACTTTAGATTTATATAATTCTATTAATAATTCATGGAAATTGAAGACTTTTCCAGTTAGTTGATGAAATTGATTATGAATAGAGAAAATGATTATAATTTTATCAATACAGAATTAGTTGAATGAATTTTCTATGTACTGAGTTCTTGGTCAACAATATTCAATATTGGTATTTATCCAATCATTATTTTTTTCAGAAGTTATTTCATTTGAATTGGAAAATATTTATAAGCTCCTATCAATTTATCAATCGTAACAATGAATTCTTCAAAACATGAATCTAATCAAATAAAAAATTGCTGATAATTCTGTATTCATGTTCGCATGTTTTCCACTTATGATGGATAGCAAAAAGATTGTGGAGCGAACTGCACGGCGAATTGTAATCATATGTCTGTAAAATGAATAATAAATATTATTATTAGCCCCCCTATTAAAATTTATGTTCAGAAACCATCCCCCAATATTCACACAACATATTCCCAAAGTTTCATGCTGTTATGTCAAGAAGTTTTCACACAAACAGACATTCATTTTTTTATAAATAGATTTCCATTCGGCTCAAACAAAAGCCTCTCTAAATGAAGGTAGAATGATAAGGATTCAGTTCTGTTGTTTTAACATTTTTTCAAATCACTTTCAAAAAGTTCATGTAGTACCTACTATTGTGTTTGAGACACTTCTGGTGCTATCATAGTTGCACCACTATTCTGTTCCACAGTCCTATCTCTTGCAGTCGTTAACTATATCTATAATAATTATATAAAGTAAAGAGCTGGCTTATGCACATACGGGATAGGAAAATTATGTTTGACGCATCATCACATCTGAACTACTGGACTAATTAACTTGAAATTTTGCTTATAGATTCTTAATTTATTAACCAAGGATGGTTATAGGCCTATTCTCAATTCTTCAAAATTTCATTATATCAAGTTTTCATTTTGTCAAGTTTTAAAATAGATCCTTGCGAAGCACGGGTTCTTGCTAGTGAAACCATATGTTTTCTTTACAGTAGGGTAGGTTTCCTAGTTTCGAAATAGGAACAGCAAAACTACTACAAGAAACCACCTTTAGCGCTCCAGGTGGAAGTTTTGACAACTTCCACAAAATTCCTGATTCAGAATTTGTAAACTAGTTTATGTTTATAGAATGCATGTAGTATCTTCAGCACAAGCAGGTAATGTTTTCTATTTCTTAATTATTATTCTTCAGATAATATTATGACAAAAAATAGTGTACGTTACTTGGACGTGAATGTCTTTTGCAGTGCTCGAATGAAATTCTAGTCTCGGCTAACGCCTCAACTAGAAACATCATTCTCGACTGCAAAAGGCCTCTTCTCATCCTTGTGACGTAAGTTACTATTTCTCTGAAAGCTCTAATGGAAAACTGTAATAATGATCGTTGAATTTAAAATTGATTCCGGTTTATCACTGTGATTTATCACTCATTTAATCTATCATTTAACACTGAGGTCACTCAGTGAGTGAGTTGATGTTTTATCATGACTCTGAATTTTCAGGGCCGGTTTCCGAGTTCGGGATTTAGCTGATAAGTTCTAGACTTTGAAAAATTGGCTTCCAGAAACGGTGCGTGGTCTCAGTCCACGTTTGAAAAACGTTCATAAATGAGAGGATGAAGATTATCATGAAAATTACGACTACGTCCCGTTTTGGAAAGCCAACAATCTGACTCCAGCTGTATAAAGTCTAGAACTTAGCTAAATCCCGGGCTCGGAAACCGGCCCTTAAAGTTTTAATAGAGAACTGTAATAATGATCCTTGAATCATCTTTCAACAATGTAGAATTATTTATTAATCAACCAAATATTTCATTTCAACTATGAAAATATTGATAAATATAATTGATTATTTTAAACAATAATGAACTGTTAATGAATCAATAAATGGGAACGCGACTGGGTGCCACCCTGACTACTTGTCCCCTTCCTTTCAAAACCGGTTTTTAGGGAACAAGTTGACGTGAGCCATCCCCGTCTACTTGTCTCCTTTCTAAGGAGGTGACAACTAGTCGGTGGGACACCCTGACGCGAGGGTGCGAGGTGTCAAGTGTCATTTACGGTCATGACTATTTGGCACCTTTGGTCCAGTAGGTGTCAAGTAGTCGCGGGGACAACTTGATGGCAATGGTATATTTTTATGAGGGTACAAGTAGTCGCCTATGGCCAAAATGACCAGATGTCAAGTAGTCGGGGTGACACCTTGACGGCGACCCCAATAAACTTGTATCAGCTACTGTCTATAGAAGGCATTGAAAAGACGAGGATATGCAACGTTGATCTCCTATCTTTCTTCACTGCCTTATAACGTGGACCTCACTATTATAGCATTTTATTATACAATAAATGAATAAATATTAGATAACATTTACTCCATTTCGAAGTTGGAAAAGAATAGCGCTATCTGCTTTGTCTAATGACAGACAAGGATAGCAACACCAGTGTTAATCAGGTGCTGACTATGTAACGTGAATACGTTGTTACTTTCCTTGCCCTACTACCATAGGTAAGGAAAGTATTGCTTTCCAAAAAAAATTAAGGTACACTAATTTCAAGTTTTCTATACGTTTCAAGGTCCCCTGAGCCCAAAAACATGATTTTTGGGTGTTGGTCTGTGTGTGTGTATGTGTGTATGTGTGTATGTGTGTAGGCTATGTGTGTATGTCTGTGAACACGATAACTCCATTCCAAATAAATTAACCGATTGACTTGAAATTTTAAACTTAATGTCCTTATACCATGAGGATCCGACAGTAAGAAATTCAATAAAATTCAATTCAAGATGGCGGATAATTACTAAAAAACCATGCTTTTCACGGTTTTCTCGAAAACGGCTTTAACGATTTTCTTCAAATTTATACCATGGATAGCTATTTATAAGCCCTATCGACTGGAATGAGTCTCATTTCTGGGAAAATTGCAGGAGCGCTGTAATATTCTTGGAAAAAATGGCGGATATTTACTAAAAAACCATGTTTTTCACAATTTTCTGAAAAATTACTTGACCGATTTTTTTCAAAATCATAACCTGTATAGTTATTTATCAGCTCTATCAACTGGCATGAGTCTTTCTCCTGGGAAACTAATGGGGGGTCCACCCCATCCTTGAGAAATTGACTTTGTAAACTCCTTCTCGTGCATGAGGTAGGTAGGTAGAGCAGTTCATAAAAAAAACACATAGTCGAGTTATTTCATCTGTAGAACAGCTGTTTTGACGACTTTTGAAAAAAATCACCAAATTTCACAATTTACACAAAGGAAAAAGTACTCTGAAAACAATTCTATATACACATAATATACAGTAGTGTGATCGTAGTTTCAAATATGTTGCTGCCAATCGTCATTATGTTATTCCCCTGAATTATTCTCCTTCAAGAATGGGGCTTACAGTTCAATGAGCAAGGAAAGTTGTGTGAGTGTACCACACCAGATTTTTTTTGTATTTCTACCTGAAGCCTTAAATTACTATAGCTAGACAAGTACAACTTGCACATACCTATGGAAATGTATGATAATGCACTTTGTAATAAGTAGCCCTGAGCATGCGATCTTCAATACTTATTCTTCTCTTCCTCCTCGTTCTCCTCCCTCTCCTTTTCCATCTTCTCACCACACTCCTTCTACTTCTCTTCGTATTCTTCTTTCCATCTTTTTCTACTCCTCCCGCTCCTCCACCACCACCTACTCCTCCTTCACCACCTACTCCTCCTCCTCCTCCTCCTCCTTCTTCTCTTCACAATACTTCTCATACACCACCTCTTCTTCCTCTCATTCTTCTTCATCTTCATCTTCTTCATCACCCTCTTTTTCTTCTCCTTCTTCTTCTTCTTGATCTCCTCCTACTCCTACTCATCATCCTCCATCTTCTTCTTCTTCTTTTTCTTCTCCCTCTTCTTCGTTTTCTTCTCCCACTCCGTATCTCCTTCGTTCTCTCCTTGTTCTCCTTCAGCTCCTTCTTCCCATTCTTCCCCATCACCTACTCCTTTCCCACTTCTTCGTCTTCTTTCCTTCCTCTTCTTCCCTATCACCTCCTCCTTCGTTCTCCTTCTTCTTCTTTTTCCTCTTTTCCTCCTTCCCCACCACTTCTTCTGTTTTCTCATCTTCTTCTACCTATTCTCCTTCTCGCTCACATTCCTCTCTTCTAAGCTAGCAATTTTATGGGCGGCGGCATTCTCAAGGCTTCCTTATCGGTTTTCACTCTTGTCTCTTTATAGTCTTGGTCACATGTCTTCTCTCTTCACACACATGCCGCGAATCACTTTCTCCTTTTTCTTATTTTCCTTCTTCTTCTTCGCAATTCTCTCCTTTTCTTCCCCTTCTTCTTCTTCCCAATTCTTTCCCTCAATGCAGTTCGTGATTCATCAGGACATTATTTCTTCTTGTCTATTTTGTTATATTTATCATTATTCTTCACTCTTCTCACTATATCCAATCTCTTCTTTCTATCTCTCTCTCTCTTTTGGATGAGAGTTTATTTTCATTTTGATAGAGAGTTAGTGGGAAGGATTTTTTGAATATTCTTCCCGAAGAATGGACATTTATGTAGTAGCTCCCAAAGCTCCGTCAATTTATGTAGATACATAAAAAAATTATCTATAGTTATTCTAAATTGCTTCCTTCATATCATATACAATAATAATTCTCTTAGTCTACATTATATAAACTCATCTATAATTTTGCTGTATTGTGAGCTATTGTATATAAATGTATAAGCCAGTAATATATTGTAATCTACATAAATAAAGTACTCATTCAATCAATCAATCTCTCTCTATCTCGCCCGGGGAGTGTGTGTTGATGAAGAGGAAATTAATTTGATTATTATCATATCATCGACAATTATCTGTTGAAACACTCCGATTTATGTATTTAAATCAATCACTATCTTATATTATCGATATTCTAATTCCATTCAAACTTTATTGTGATTAGACTGCTTAGCTTTACTGTCATTCATCGCAAATCAGTGTTCAAGGAAGAATATATTGTACCTTAGATGAATAAAGAACTACAACTCTTAATTTTTCCTTTTCTTCACCTGTTTCTCAAACTGCGCAAAATATTCAAAAAATTCAAGTAATGGGTCCAGTAAGCTCCATGTCAAAGTTCCCTCTCGACCACATTCCTTTTTTCTCTTTGTTTTTGATGGAAATTAGTTTTTACTTTCCTTGCCCTATTATAGGTAAGAAAAGTATTGCTTTCCGAAAAAAATTAAAGGGGCCCCAATTCCTAAATTTCTATACGTTTCAAGGTCCCCCGAGTCCAAAAAAGTGGTTTTTGGGTATTGGTCTGTGTGTGTGTGTGTGTGTGTGTGTGTGTGTGTGTGTGTGTGTGTGTGTGTGTGTGTGTGTGTGTGTGTGTACACGATATCTCATCTCCCAATTAACGGAATGACTTGAAATTTGGAACTTAAGGTCCTCACAATATAAGGATCCGACACGAACAATTTCGATCTGATGCAATTCAAGATGGCGGATAAAATGGTGAAAATGTTGTCAAAAACAGGGGTTTTCGCGATTTTCTCGAAAACGGCTCCAACGATTTTGATCAAATTTATACCTAGAATAGTCAATGATAAGCTCTATCAACTGCCGTGAGTCCCATATCTGTAAAAATTCCAGGAGCTCCGCCCCATCTATGCAAAGTTTCATTTTAAATTCCCAATTATCAGGCTTCAGATACAATTTCAACAAAAAAATTAAGTGAAAAATATTCATCATAAAAATCTCTACAATTAATGTTCAGTAACATTTCAACCTAAAATTGGAAATAAGCTCGAAATTCGAGAAAATGTGATAATCAAATTGCAAACTGTTGATGCTATTGAATCATTCACTATGAAGAGATAGCAGATCTCGTATGTCTCCAGCGTTATAGTCCAGTCACCAGCTGGCTCAGATCTTAGAATAGTAGACTTGAGATGCGCGGGATCACTAGCGTCAGGTGATCAATTTTCATAACGGCAAGGAAAGTTGTGTGAGTGCGCCACACCAGATTTTTTCTTTCTCGTCAAATCGTGTGGAATGGAGTGAGATGATCAACCAACCAACCTTACTGAATTTACTGGGTTCCAATTTCAGACTTATTTCATGAAGAAAATATGACAAACAGTGAAGTTTCTAACTATAGGTTATAAATAATTATCATTAAATAATTATACTGAGTGAGTCATATGTATAGGAACACCTCAAGAAGTTGGAGACTGCTGTAGATATAATACTTTAACTCTCAGGATTAGTTATTGGTCAGATAGTTTACCCTTTGACTTACAATTGAATTTCAACCCCTCATAAGGAGGTGACTTAGGGGTTGTAACTAGAATATTTTTAATGTCATCGCCCATTTTGTAGTACTTCATTTCAAAGGCCTTTTTAAAACAAGAAAGATGACATCAATAAAAATGTTCTATGATAGATACTTTTATCCAAAAAAGTGGCTGATTGAACTTTATCAATTATTTCTTTGAAAACTGAAACTTCAATCAGCCGCCATTTTCAATAAAATTATCATAGAGCATTTTTATCAATATCTTTCTTGTTTTGAGAAAAAACCTTTAAAATGAAGTATCACTCAATGGGTATTTACATTCAAAATATTTGAGTTACAACCCCTCATTCCCTTGAAAACTAAAACTTCAATTAGCCGCCATTTTGGATACATAGACCATTTTTATCGATGTCATCTTTCTTGTTTTAAAAAGGCATTTGAAATGAAGTACTACAGAATGGGTGTTAAAAATATCAGAGTTACAACCCCTAAATCACCCCCTTATGAGAGGTTGAAATTCAGTTGTACGTCAAAAGGTACAGTAATTTATTTATCTATTTATTTTATTTATTTACAACACAAATGACACTAATGTGATAACATTGAAAGATAAAATAATAAGGTAGTCCTTGTGCTATTTTTCTTCAAAATGTATAGGTGACAAAGTCCAAGATAAGGTTAGAATTTCACGTGTACAATTTTTATAAAATTTTGGTCCAAAATAAACATTAAAACTATACATTTTGAATTTAGATGGCTTGAACTGATAAATTAATTAGAAATATTCCACTCAATTACCACTTTTAACGAATAATATTGAGTTATTTAAGGAAATTTGGAAATTTGAAATTGACCAATAACTTATCCTAAGAGTTACAGTATTATATCTACAGCAGTCTCCAATTTATTGAAGGGTATATTGAACTACTATTCTACTACTACTGTAATGGTGAAGATGATTTCGAAAAAAGAAAATTCTGTGAAAATTGAAAATTGTCAACCTTCTTTAACCTTGAAATTATTCCAGCAGATTTTCAGCTTATATATTTGCAACGCCAGTTTGCCTCCATGGTGCACATTGGATAACGCTAAATGGACTAGCAAATGATGGCGGTCAGACAAACTTATGTTCTCCTGACCAAAAACTACACAACATCTTGGAGAATTTGGAAATATACAGTGTATATCTAGGCATTTGAGACTCATTAGCTTTATATAAATATGTTGTGCATCTGCCATACGTTAAATAAATAACGGACAAGGGCTTTGCGGAAGCTCTTTTGTGGATAGTATTTTTGTTTGCATCGGTTCTCACATAAAATGTTAAGGCTCATTTCCATCATCAGTTTCATTATTCAAAAATGTTTATATGAGTTGTGTACTTATAAGTTTAAAGTTAATTTCTACTGTATTATTGATACATTATGATATAGTGCCTAATTAACCTTTCAGAAGTGTTTAGTATCTTTAAATTGTTAGTTTTAGGTATCTGATGTGATGTTTTTTATTTTGTTGTATTGCTGATGTAAACAATAAAACTTGAAACTTGAAACTTGAAATAAACTACTACTACTTCAATTACATATCATTACAATTGAGAAGAAAATGATATGCACACAATTTTTTATGTATTTAAACACGACATGCAGTCAATATTATTTAGAGTACGGTACTTAGGATTCGAAAGTACTTCAGTCAGTAAGCGAAAGTTTTTAATTATTTACTTAATTATTGACTGCATGTCGTGCTCAAATACATAAAAAAGAGTGTTTATACAAAGCAGCTCGGAATGGATTAAGAAACCATCACTAAAATATTATGTATAAGAAGAAGAAGAAGAAGAAGAAGAAGAAGAAGAAGAAGAAGAAGAAGAAGAAGAAGAAGAAGAAGAAGAAGAGAAGAAGAAGAAGAAGAAGAAGAAGAAGAAGGAGAAGAAGAAGAAGAAGAAGAAGAAGAAAAAGAAGAAGAAGAAGAAGAAGAAGAAGAAGAAGAAGAAGAAGAAGAAGAAGAAGAAGAAAAAGAAGAAGAAGAAGAAGAAGAAGAAGAAGAAGAAGAAGAAGATAATGGCGATCATTTTAGTTAAATGAAAGCAGATGTCTGTGAACTTTTGGGTCGGCCCTTGTAACCGGAGATACATGAAAAAGGTGGACATCTCTTGCAATATGACATGACAGCACTACACAAATAATAATCTTTTCTGGTTGTGAAGAGGAGGAGGAGGAGGAGGAGTAGGAGGAGAAGGAGAAGGAGGAAGAAGATAAAGAGGAGGTGGAAGCGAAAGAGATGCAACAGGAGGAAGATTGGGAGGAGAAGAAAGAGAATGGTGAGGTGGAGGAGGAGGAGGAGGAGGAGGAGGAGGAAGAGGGGGAGTCAGTAAAGGAGGAGGAACACTAAAAATGAGGATCTGGGTTTTCTTGAAGGAGTATTCAATATCTTTCAAAAGACCGCCAAAGGAGACCGATTGCTTTGTTAATTAAGACATAGGATAGGGTGTGCAGAGGAAATTAGAAGATGAAGAAGATAGAAAGTTGGAGTTCCAAATGAATGATGGAAAAAATATTTGGAGGATATAAGAGGTGGAATAGAGAATATCTGCTGAGGGTGATACCCCGATTGACCTTGACTTGTTCTATTGATGTGTCATTCATACGTGATATATTTCAAATATGCGAGAATCAGCTGATCGGGAGGATCTCCAGCTGTGGGAGTTTTCAGATTGTCTGGTTCGTGTCGCTTTGTAGAAACAATACCATAATTTATTATTATATTTGTATGATATTATTCATTTGGGTAGTTATCAGAACATCCAAACAAATAAAAATCGAGCCTCAAATTTTGACATTCAATAACTTTTTATGTGTGCACCGAATTTGATGATTTTTTTTAGTTTTGTTCGTTATGTTCAGGACATATAAAATTTTATGGCCTATCAAATTTATAATCCGACTTCAGGACTCTTTCCTACAGTCTTTCAAAGTTTGCATGTAATCCTTAATGTTCGTACAGATATACGCGCCGCGAACATGAGCAATTCACTTTTAATCAGCTGACTATATCTGTATTTTTACAGAAACGGTAAGATACAGATACAGAAAGCTTGGCATCGGCTGATTAAAAGTGAATTTCTCATGTTCGCGGCGCATAAATCTGTACGCACCTTTATAGGTAGACGCTCACAGATCGTCATCGGACGGCAAGGATGATTAGATTTGATGCATTGTTTTCAATTGGAGTGCGCATACCTATCCGCATTCATATGGGTATGCGCACTCCAATTAAAAACAATGCATCATATCTAATCATCCGATCCGTCCGATGCGTGCCGTCCGTCCGATGACGATATGTGTGCGTCTACCTTAAGGGAGAAGTTTTGTGAGCTGGCTACACACTGGAATAAAAATCAGCTGTTATAATCATTGTGTCATCCAACAGCCGTCGGTAGATCTGTTTTTACTTTCCTTGCCCTATTATAATATAGTCCAGTCAATATAGACATAAAAAAGGGGGGTGTGCTTGCAATTTATATTGTAGTTCTGAGTTTTTAATATATTATTTGGGTACATGAGAGAAGTTCAGAATCAATTTCTTCTTGCAAAACTTCCTTGTGCTAGATACAGAGTATTTAGCACAAAAACCTCGTATTCTCGGATCATTTTCGAGTTTTCAGCTATTTCTGCCAAATCTCGCAATCGGACAGAAAAATTTGCTCTCTCCTTTTTTTAGACCATGAAATTCTGAATAAAATGCGATCATTCGGAACTCTTTATCTCCAATGAGTACTGAGTTCTGATTTTTAAAAAATGAGTGGAATTTGAAGTAAAAATAAATTTTGATGAATTTTAGTTCTTGATAAACAATATCTTGCGATTGTTGACATTTAGATGTATAATTCAAAATCACTTCCCTGTGAGAACTATTTCATTTTGATAGATTGATGATATTCAAATCAAAAAGATTTGAAAAATATCACCAGTAGAAAGTTTATTTTTAGCCTTTGCACACACAGCCTTTGCTGTAGGTCCTTCATCTCGCATCATCTCACGCACAAGTCTAGAGTTTATTAAGGCATCATCCTTAGCGGAAAACAATGTATTTCCTCTGTTTGAACAGCTGTATTGAACGTAAGAAAATTAGTGGATATAGTTTATGAAAACCTCTAGTCTTTTTTCTTATCATTCTTTATGGAAGACTCAGCAGGTAACCCGTGCTCCACAAGGGTTTTATTAAATACTTGACAGACTGAAAACTTGACGTGATGAAACCTCGGAGAATTGCGAATAGGCCTATAACCATACTCGGTAAATGCAAAATCCACAAGCAAAATTTCAAGTTAATCAGTTGAGACGTGATGATGCGTCTTTCGTGAATTTCCTATCCCGTACGTGTATAAGCCTGTTCTTTCCTTATTTCAATACTAGCTTGCCCGGCGAACTTCGTACTACCAAAAAGTCAATGTATTTCACGTCACTTAACTTTATTTTGTGAATTATGAAATTTATCTGACAATCAATATTTTCATTCACATCTCAATACGGACCTCCTATGTGCTTAGTCATGCAGCATTTATTATTCCGAAAACATATTCTTCTCAATGAATTGGTAGTAATATCCATCAGTAAAGTGTTGCATTAAAAAAAAAATAGGTGGGTTAAATCAGTGTTTCAAAGATGAATTTAATTCGTTCATAGTTGTTGATTGTCAATATATGGTCCAGGAAATATGCGATGTACTTTGAATTACACAGAATTCCATATTTTTTCCATCTTCCATTTAGGATGAATAAAAATTAAGCTTAATTTAAAAAAAATGTAAATTATTCTGTCATTCTTCAGTAATATTGATGAATGCAATATGAACAACTCTCTTTCATGAGGTGAATAATTTTTTTCCAACATTTTCCAGTTTCTCAATGATAGGGGAGTGATAATTATTTGTATAGGTCTTTTAAGGAATCATTATCTAAAGCTGGTACCAATCAACTACACTTCAACTCCAAACTACCGTATTAATACCAGTACACAGTTATCTGTTTATTACAGCTGGTAACTCTAGATGCTAAATCATATTATCACAACATGATCTTGAATCATGATCATCTTTCCGTTCTTCGGTAGCCGCTCGGCCGGCAATTACGAAAACATAGATCTGTAAAATGGATTGATAAATTACTATTATTAGCCTCCCTATAAAAGTTTTTTGGTCAGAAATCATCCCCAATATTCACACAACAAATTCCCAAAGTTTAATGCCGTTCTGTAGAGTAGTTTTCGAGTCTATAGGGAACAAATTACATTTGTAATTCTCCCTCTACAAAAACCCTCTACAAAAAGGGTGAAAAATCAGATGAACTTTAAGTTTCTATGGGTTGACAAAACGGGTAACATAAAGATAAGAAGAGACGAAAACTCGGCCATTCATCTAATCAAAACTGATAATGATATCGCAAAACTTGCAGGCAGTGGAAGCGGCGTTGATAAGACGCCAACACAGCTGACTGCGAGTCGAAAAACTAACTAAAATAAAACAGTTATCAAATAAATCCCTGCTATGATAAACCCCAATGCACTCTACTATTACGATACCAATGTTATTTTATTTTTTGTTGTAAAGCTATTTATCTTTCTAATTCAATGTACTGCTATAGTTTATTATTTCATTATTAAAAATGAATTCTCCTAATGTAAACTCTGAATTGATAAAATTAAATTATCAAAATATTCGAGGTTGTCGCACTAAAACCAATGATTTGTTCAGATCTGTACTAGGTGAAACTTATGATATTGTAGCGTTGTCTGAGACATGGTTGAGTAATGAGATTCATGATAGTGAATTGTTCGATTCTCGTTATCGGGTATTTAGGTGTGACCGTGATAGATTGGTGTCTGGAAAGCGGTGGGGAGGGGGTGTACTTTGTGCAGTGAAAAACAGTTGGCATTCCCGACTCATTCATGTCCGGGCGACAGCGCGCTATGAATCTTTACTTGTCAAGTTATCTGCACAAGATAAAGTAATCTTTATCAATGTTGTCTATTTCTCCCCTGAATCTGGTCTTCTCGATTACTGTGACTTCTTTGATTTTATTGAAAGTGATAATAATATTTTTTCACATGATTTATTAATATTGGGTGACTTTAATCTGAATGAAATAAATGGTTCAAGTTTTAATTTTGTTGGTGGTCCTAGTAAATATGCCAGACTGATGAATTGCATGTGTTTATTCAACTTAGTATCCTTTAATAATGTTTTAAATGCCAATGCCAAAACTCTTGATCTAGTGCTGAGTAATCTACCTCTGATTGTTTTGCACGAAACAAGCCCTCTGCTTGCTGAAGATCCACATCACCCAAGCTTAGATATTAGTTTTTTGATTAAAAAGAGCCTCTTGCATCCCCCTTTGAGTATCGAGTATTACAATTTTAAAAAAGCAAACTACTATGAATTTTATCTCACACTTAGAGATTCAGATTGGCATAGACTTTATGAATTCAACGATGTCGATCTCGCTGTAGACTATTTTTACGATTTATTGAATTATGCTTTCGCTTCGCATGTGCCCAAAAATAAAAATATTATTAAATCGAAGTATCCGGTTTGGTTTACTAGAAGCATTATCCAGATGATTAAATTAAAAAAGAAACGTGCACGGAAAAAATCGTTTTCGGGATATTATTTGAACAAATTCAAGGAATTGAGAGCTGCAATAAAAAGTGAAATCAACATAGCACAACAAAATTATATAGAATCTCTACAAAATAACATAAATTCAAACGTTAAACACTTCTGGAACTATGTTGCGAGTAAAAAAGAGTCTAGATCGGACTCAAAGTGTTTTGAGTGGAATGGGTGCAGGTATACCGATCGGGAAGTACCGCAGGCTTTTGCTGATTATTTCTCATCTGTTTACAATAACAGCAACAACCGTAATAACATCCAACATAATAATGATAATGAATCATATGACAGCATTTCCTCATCTCCTCATCTTGACATATTACAAGTTTCATATATTTCTGAAAATGAAGTAAATTCAGCTATAAATAAACTTAAAGCAACTAGATCTTGTGGGCCTGACGGTGTACCAGCATACATTATAAAAGGTTGTAGAGATATTCTTATTCAACCTTTACAATTTATCTTCAATTTGTCCTTGAGATTGAATAAATATCCTAAAAAATGGAAAGCTGCAAAGGTGACACCTGTTCATAAGACTGGTGGAAAGAATATAATCTCGAATTTTCGTCCCATTACTATCCTCAATTCTCCAAGTAAGGTCTTTGAATATATTTTATATAGCAAAGTTTTCAACCATGTAAGACCCGCAATCTCCTCATTCCAACATGGTTTTATGCCATCGCGCTCAACTATAACTAATCTGTTGCAGTTCACCCAATCTGTCTCTTCGCAGCTAGACATGCATGGTCGTATGGATGTTATCTATTTAGATTACAAAAAAGCCTTTGATTCGGTGGATTTTGGGATTCTGTTGAAAAAATTGAAATGGTTTTGCCTGTCTGATAGTTTGATTGCATTTTTTGAGAGTTATCTAACCGATAGGATGTCTTATGTGGTTTTTAATAATCACAGATCTCTTTACTTTACCAATTCTTCTGGGGTTCCACAGGGGTCAAACCTTGGTCCCTTGTTGTTCGTCCTACTCATGAATGATCTGCCTGACCATATTAAAGAATCTAGTATTTTGCTTTTTGCAGACGATGTAAAACTTTTCAGACCTATTTCTAGTCTGGAGGATTGCTGTCTCTTGCAGCGGGATCTGAATGCGATTCATGACTGGTGTTTGAGAAATAGATTGGAAATAATATATCAAAAACAAAATACATGATATTCACACGTCAGAAAAATCCTTTTCATTACAATTACAATATTAATAATGCAATCCTCGATTGTGTTATCCGTATAAAGGACCTGGGCGTCATAATGGACCCTACTCTTGAGTTTAAGGAACACCTAACACATGTTATGAATGGTGCTAATAGGTCGCTAGGGTTTTTATTTCGAAATTGTAGGCCTTTTACAGCATGTGACGTTGTTTTGAAATTGTACTATGCTACAGTGAGGAGTAAACTTGAATATGCTGCTTTAGTTTGGGCTCCATTTCACAGCAGCGCTATTCTTGATTTAGAAAAAATTCAGAATAAATTTTTAAGGTATCTTTATTTTAAAAAGTTCAACGCATTCTGTCCGATAGCTTTTTCAACAGACAATCTGAGGTTGATATTTAATGTTCAAAGATTGGAAGAAAGGAGATCTGTCAGTTCCCTCTTGCTATTATATAATATCCTAAACAATCAAGTATTCATGCCAGAATTTATAAGTATGTTGCAACTTCATGTCCCGTTTAATAGACCAAAACCAAATATTCTGTTCCACATGCCATTTATCAGAACGACTCATCATTGCAATTCTTATATATACAGAACTTTACGTTTGTACAATAGAATAAGCCACTGCATTGATCCGTTTGCTGACCGTTTCAAAACCTTTAAGAAATCCTGTGAACTAGCATATCGCTCTATAGCTAACTCATGATTGATAAATAATTATACTAAACTCCCTCATTTTTTTTTCTCTCTTCTAAAGCCCTATTTTTCCTCTATTCTCTATTTTATTCGTTATTTTATTTTTCTTATCATGTTTATTTCATTCTTCTTCATTTTCTATTATCATTGGTTTATTTTATTTTCTCATTTCGCCTCTTCTTATCTTATTAGTATTCAAAAATTGTGTTTACAATTTTATTTTATTTTTCATTCTTATTTTGCATCAAATATTATGTATCTAAACTAGTTGATGTCAATAAGGCTCTTCATGGATTTATTCTGTGAGCTTTTGTATGTAAATAAATAAATAAAAAATAAATAAATAAATAAATAAATAATAAATTAACAGACAAACAGACATTTTCTCAATATATAGATGAATAACTTTCCATATTTCAACCCCTGTAATATTCACAGTAAGCTTCGACAAAAATGAGTAGTAACGAACCAAAATTAAAGAGAAAAAACTTGACTCTTTCGGCACCACATAAAAAAGAAGAACAACTTTTGAAAGTTTTCGGTCCACTAGATAATTTTGTTGGAAGGTTACAGTGTTACCCTTCGAAGAAAATAATTCTCATCGAAAAAAAGATGGATAAGGGGTGATGGGAGAAGAAGGAGAAGAGGAAGAAATAGGAGAAGAAAAGGAAGAAGAATATGAAAAATGAAGAGAAGGAGGAGAAAAGAATTTTTAAGTCGAGCATAAAATATAAAATTGATAAACCAACCGTAAAACACAATTTGGAAGATGCTTTTCATGAAGATATCAAAATGTTTTTACAAGTTCAGACATGTCTAGTGGCTTGGAACTGGTTTTCAAACTCAATTTTTTCTATTTTTGAGAGTAGTATTAAAGATATACTATAATAGAATTATGATGTGGTTTTTTCTGTTTAGGAATAGTGGGGTTCGTATTGTAGGCTATTCTTAAGGTAGTAGCAGCTACTTTTAATCTCAACCCCGACAGAGTAAGAGAAAGAGTGCGGGTGACAGAGATCGATTGAGTGATTTATTTATGTGGATAACAATATATAGTGGATTATAAACTTATATGCACAATAGCTTACAATACAGCAAAATTATAGATGAATTTACATAATATAGACTGAGGAAATAATTATTGAACTGTATATGATATGAAAAATATACGTGCCAGGAATGACAAACTGGCGGCAGAGAGCACAAGATAGAGAGACGTGGAGGCGACATGTTGAGGAGGCCAAAGTTCATCATGCCACATAAAGTAAAGTAAGAAACTAAGTATATGATATGAAAAAAACATTTTGGAATAACTATAGATAGTATTGTTATGCATCTACATAAATTGGCGGAGCTTTGGACATATCAATGTCCATTCTTCGGAAAGAATATTCAATATATCCTTCTCTCTATCAAAGAGATTAGATTAGATTTCTTTATTCATGTATGTTACAATATTTACTGGCTTATACACTAATTCACATCAAATGATGATAATGCTAGTTATTCAACGAATTTCACAAAGTAATAATCAATCAATGAAAATAATAATATGGAATGCAATTAGAATAACGATAATATAATAATGTGATGTAACTTCATAAATCGGCGGTTTTTCAACAAATAATTGTCGATTCTATTAGAAGGATATAAAATATCCTTCCTATTAACACACGACCGGCAAGAGAGAGATTTGATTTGATTGATTGAGTACTTTATTTATGTAGATTACAATATATACTGGCTTATACACTTATATACAATAGCTTACATTACAGCAAAATAATTATGGATGAATTTACAAAATATAGATTAAGAAAATAATTATTGAGCTGTACATAATATGAAAAAAACAATTTGTAATAACCATAGATAATATTGTTAAAGTGAGAGAGAGAGTGAGAGAGAGAGATTGATTGTTTTATTTTTCTCCTGGCAGGGATGGAACCATTTTTGGTTCCCTCTACCACCCAATCACGCCAAAGCAATTTCATAGCATCAATATAAGTAGTCTACTTCTAAAACAACAACATAAAAATAAAAAGGAAAATTGCCATAACAAATGCAAGTTAAACGATTTTTTCAAGTGTTCTTTGCATAAGTTCATAATTTCATGAAAGTATTAATATTGTCTTCACTTTGTTTGTAGAAATAATTTTGAGGTTTAAGGAGATTAAATTGTTCACTTGATAACTGAAAAAAGAAACATTAAAATTGAATTTCATATATTCTTAAGAGTAGTTCCTTATAAAGTTTTTTGAATTGCGCCACACTATTTGAGTTTAGAATATTTCCATCCATTTCAATTATTATCCTTACGGACATCGCAAGGACGAAGCACCAAACATTGAAGTTCTATGTGTTGGAACTTGGAGCAAACGACAGATAGATAGATAGATAGATATTGATAATTGTTACAAGGCTCTTGCCTATGGTAACATTTACAAAAATTGACAATAAAATTAAATCAAACTTAAGAGATAAATAATTATTCAACATTTTTTTTTTTGTGTTGTTGAGAAGTTGATATTGTGGTAATTATTCATATTGAATGAAAAAGACTAAGAAATTGTCAAAAAACCACTGATTTATTGATAATTAGAAAGACCGGTTTCGGTTATTACACCATTGTCAATCTCTGATAAACTCTGAGTTTATCAGATTACAATATATACTGGCTTATACACTTATATACAATAGCTTACATTACAGCAAAATAATTATGGATGAATTTACAAAATATAGATTAAGAAAATAATTATTGAGCTGTACATAATATGAAAAAAACAATTTGTAATAACCATAGATAATATTGTTAAAGTGAGAGAGAGAGTGAGAGAGAGAGATTGATTGTTTTATTTTTCTCCTGGCAGGGATGGAACCATTTTTGGTTCCCTCTACCACCCAATCACGCCAAAGCAATTTCATAGCATCAATATAAGTAGTCTACTTCTAAAACAACAACATAAAAATAAAAAGGAAAATTGCCATAACAAATGCAAGTTAAACGATTTTTTCAAGTGTTCTTTGCATAAGTTCATAATTTCATGAAAGTATTAATATTGTCTTCACTTTGTTTGTAGAAATAATTTTGAGGTTTAAGAAGATTAAATTGTTCACTTGATAACTGAAAAAAGAAACATTAAAATTGAATTTCATATATTCTTAAGAGTAGTTCCTTATAAAGTTTTTTGAATTGCGCCACACTATTTGAGTTTAGAATATTTCCATCCATTTCAATTATTATCCTTACGGACATCGCAAGGACGAAGCACCAAACATTCTGAGTTTATCAGAGATTGACAATGGTGTAATAACCGAAACCGGTCTTTCTAATTATCAATAAATCAGTGGTTTTTTGACAATTTCTTAGTCTTTTTCATTCAATTATTCAACAGTTCTGCATCAGTATAATCAATTACAAATACAGTATCGAAGAAAATAATATAGTATATATTAAGCCATCAACATTATACTGGATCACATTAGCAATGCTGGAGGAAAGAAAAGATGTTATTTGCATCCATGTGGAATGAAACTTATCATGAAAGTACACCATGAAATGTTAAACTTCAATGTTTAAATACAATACAATAGAGGGTAGACGGAATAGGTAAGGAATAAACTATAAAGGTGGTCCTATTACAAAACATTGTGATCAGACTTTTAATAAAAAAGAAGAGAAGTTATTATGAAACTGTACATGAGATAGGAGCAATGAAATGAGAGCATGAATGCACCAAACCCTGCCAATCATAATGACCTTATGCTAAGTTATCATTTATTAATTAATACAGAGAGAAAGTGAGAGAGAGGGAAATACAGAGAAAGAGAGAGAGAAAGTGAGAGAGTGAGAGAGGGAGTGTTAGTTGGAGAGGGTGTGTGAGTGTGTGTATAGAGTCTTTTTAGTCCAGACATGTACCTGAGCAATATGGACTTTAGGCAGAACAAAATCTTGAGGGGAAACATTCAAAGAACGTCTTACAAGTCATAGAGCACTTTGGTCAAAATATTTCGCTAAGATCTGATGGCTAGATAAGATAACATACGAACCAAGAGTTCAATTTTAAGGGTCTCCTCACATTTTTATTCTCTATTTCTCTTTCTCTCTCATTCTGCCTTTCTTTCTATCTCTCTCACTCTCTTTTTTGTCCCTTGTCACCCATATTTACGTTTTCAAGGGCTTTCTCACATTTTCATTCACTATTTCTCTTTCTCTCTCATTCTGCCTTTCTTACTCTCTTTCTCTCTCACTCTCTCTCACTCTTTCTCTCTCTGTATATATATATATATATATATATATATATATATTATATATATATATATAATATATATATATATATATAATATATCTTTCTCTCACTCTCTTCTTCTTTTACGTACAGTATTTTGTCTCCCATAATCTCTTATGGCATTTCTTAAACCCAGGTATTGTTAGGTAGACAAAAATAAGACCACATTTTTCAAAGTCTCTTTGTAGTTTTGGACCCTATTGAAAGAACATGGATTCCTATATTTAGGTCCATGTTATAATGGCAGTGGAGAAAGATAGAAGAACAACGTTGCTGAACCTCTGTCTTGTCAATGCCTACTATAGGCTACGGTAGCTGATACAGGTTTATTAATGTAATAATAACGGTTCATTATCGTTTAAAATGATCAATTATATTCTATTAAGCAATAAATTTCATTTTTCAATAATTTCGAGATGAATTTACATAATCAGGATGGAATATTTTGTTAATTAATTATTGATTCTACATTTTTGGAAGCCGATCTGGCAACAGAGCATAGCGAGAAAGAGATAGTGCTATCCGCTTTGTTTAATCAAAGACAAGGATAGCAATGCCATTATAACGTGGATTTCACTATAGACATAAATGAACTAAACCTTGAAATTCTGTCTAATTAGATTTTAAAGGGGAATGAGAAGGTTAAAATTTTGACTTTTAAATTTCAATAATATGTTAATAATATTTTAGTATTACTAAAATAGTTTAGACACTAGCATGACCGGCGAACTTCGTACCGCCAAATAGTTAATGCATCTCATGACAAACTTTAGCTGGATGCACACCTGAGGAGGCGCGATGCGGCATTTTGTATCCAGGTGCTTCTTGCTTATTGGTTTGAATGGAACAACTCACACACACTGGATCGGGCATGGCCTGGAACGGTGTGACAAGGCAATCTCCATAAGATCAACATTTTGTATCACCAAGCCGCGCCTACTCAGGTTCAGCCACACCAGGTGTGCTTAGTCTTAGCTTAATCTGATACACTAAATTTTTATGAAAACTATTCAACAATCAGTATTTACATTTTTATCCCAATATGGACTTCCTATGTGCTTAGTTAGTTGTGTAGCAGTTTGTATTTTCAACTAGATTTTGAATGCAGCTTGCTGGGAATTGGATGGTATATCTCCTTGCTGCTGATTTTCCCGTGCATATTCTAAATTTACAACAATTCGTATTCTACGACCCAAGTTTGGACGTCATTCGTACCGCGGCATTATTAAAATTTTGTGAATCAGTGGGAAGAAAACTGAAAAGTCTTGTGTGGCGCACTCACACAACTTTCCTTGCCGTTATGAAAATTTATCACCTGACGCTAGTGTACTCGCGCATCTCAAGTAGACATTTTTATGCTCAATCTTTTCCACTTGAAATTTTTTGTTTAAATTGTATCTGAAGCCTGATAATTGGGAATCTAGAATCACACTTTGCATTGATGGGGCGGAGCTCCTGAAATTTTACAGATATGGGATTAGTAGCAGTTGATAGTGCTTATCAATGACTATTTTAGGTATAAATTTGATCAAAATCGTTGGAGCCGTTTTCGAGAAAATCGCGAGAAACCCTGTTTTTGACAACATTTTCGCCATTTTAGCCGCCATCTTGAATTGGATTTGTTCGAAATTGTTCGTGTCGGATCCTTATAGAGGAAGGACCTTATAGATGAAGTTCCTTCATCCATCATCACTTTTCGAGATACGAGCGCCCAAAGTTTAAATTTTTGGGACAGAACATTTCAATTTCGGTAACAGATTCATGAGATTCAGAGGATGGTAAATTTGATCAAATAAAACAGAAATTTTCTTAACATATCAATTTCTGAGAAAGTTATTCAATTTACTTAAAATGGCCAAAAATAACTTCTAGTCGAGTCATTTTTGGGTAATTGAATAACTTTCTCAAAAATGGATATTTTCGAAAGATTTTTATTTTATCAAATCAACAATACCGTGAAGAATTTATCGTCTGGATCTCATGGATTGAACTCTCACCGAATTTGAAATGTTCTGTCCCAGAAATTTAAACTTTAGGCGCTCATATCTCAAAAAGTAATGATCGGAGAAAACATTTTTTTCTGAGGAAACTTTTCCATTTTTATAGTTTGATGATATACAAATCGAAAAACTTTGAAAAATATCACCAGTAGAAAGTTCATTTTCAGCCTTAGCACAGCCTTAAGGTGGGTTCCGAACCACTAGTAAGCAATCTTCTAACTGTCTGAGAGAAATAAAATTCCTCAATTATTGATAAATATGCTTTATCTTTATCTTTATCTTATCTTTATCTTTAACAACCGCTTCCTTCTCTCCCTAATACTTCTCCAACTACTTCTCCTCCTCCTCCCCCTCCTCAATATCCTCTACCTCCTCATCGTCCTCCTCCTCCATCACCTCCACCCCTCCTCTTTCATCTCCTCCCCCTCCTCCTCATCCTCCTCGTCCTCCTCCTCCACCACCTCCTCCAACACCTCTTCCTCCTCCTCATCCACCTCCTCCTCCTCCTCCTTCTCCACCATCACCCTTATGTTCTTCATTTGATTTGTCTCATTGGGAATTCTGCTTCTTTCTTCTTTCCACTGCAGGCTCCTAATTTGCGCTATTGATTCGACGTCAGTCAAATGTAGGCTAATCAATCAACCTCAGAGTTCAGTTATTGTATGCGTACTGCATTAATTTAAAGCCCACACACGAAGAACAGAGAAAGAAATAGACTTAAAGAGAAGAATAGAAGAGAGAAAAGATTAGTTTGTAAAAGAGAGCAAGAGTTGGTAAGGATTTAAGAGAGAGGTGAAGAGAGAGAAAAAGTTAGAGATGGAAGAGAGGGAGTGTGTCTGTGAGTGTGTGTGAGGGAGAGAGAGAAAGAAAGAGTGAGAGAGTGACTGAGAGAGTGACAGTGAAAGAAAGAGGCAGAGAGAAGTAGGTCGGAGTATGAAGAGTGAGTGATTGATTGATTGATTGATCAATGAGTGAATGAGGGAGAGAAAGAGACACAGTGAGAAATAAAGACAGAGAGAGAAACAGACAGAGAGAGAAACAGACAAAGAGAGAAACAGACAGAGAGAGAAACAGACAGAGAGTGAAACAGACAGAGAGAGAAACAGACAGAGAGAGA
>NC_052517.1:14532651-14535151 GCF_014356525.2 Nilaparvata lugens | reverse complement strand
ACGAACTTCTTGTGAAATGAATATCTTACTCTCAAATTTAACTGAAACATAATCTTGACAACGAGTTGTACACACAATGAACACTGGGAGATTTAAGTGAAACGATCTTCTTACTATCATAAATTCTAGATGAGATTTTATCATTCTTCCGAGAATATATGTCCAGTAGTAACATTCAAATCCCATCTTTTTCAAAACTCTTTATGTGGCAAGCATTGTTGAATATTCTTTGGAAGAATAATAGTGAATTCAAAGTTCTTTTCTGAATCTATATTGATATAAATCATTCTAACCAAATCTTACATTCTTAACATATTATCAAACTGAAAAACATTGTCATTTCTTGTTGTAGTTTTCACAACACTATGTAGCAACGATTGCTTAGCGTGAGACAACCTTGAGCGTTATCATTACGCACCAATTCTGCTCTTACCTGATGATTAACATGTTTCAAAATTTCACTTCGGAGAGCATACAAGCACGATTGCTGTTGTGCTCTAATTCAATACGTCACTATTGTCACGTTTTGCAATTTCAGTTCACATAGCTTACAAGGACAAATGCAGTTCCGCTCTAATTCAATACTCGAGTATCGGCACGTTTGCAGAGTTCACAAGGACGAATGCATCTCTGTTCTAATTCGTACATTAACACGTACATACTCTTGTTTCAGCTTGGAAAAATGCATGTGAAGATTGAAATAGAATGTAGCTATTTCTCCCAAGCAATTTGCATAGTGAAAATCGGTTAAAGATTGATATGATCCTAACTTTAGGGTTTTAGAACATCGGCGTAGATACTTAATCCCATCTTATCAGTTATTAAATCACCTACTTGATCTTCTGTCAAATTATGAGATTTCGCTTCTATCCAATTCATATGGAAACTAACTTTCGCATAATTTCGCACTATTTGGTATGCTATTCGGTGAATAAATAATGTGAGATAATCGTTGAATGTAGCCGAACATTGTAATCTTGTCACTTCATCATTCTCTGTATTTTTAATTGAAGTTGCTATTTCCTCACGAATTGATTTGAGTGTAGCTTGTAATTCATCTTTCTTAATAAATGCTTGCATTTCACTACTCAGATCATTTTTCAATACATAAGTTTCGCTAAACGTAGTTAGCAATGTATTCAAATCGTTTTTTGAAACAAATTGTTCAATCCCCTCCATAAGATTTGTCTTTATCGTATTAGTCATTGCAGATAATCGATCTTCTAACTCTTGTTTTGTTATAACAATGTTATTCAATGCCCGCACAGTTTTATCCAAATATTCCTTATCAACAGATAATGAATGAGTTTCATTTACTCTAGTAAAAAGTTCTGTGCTAAGCTGTTTCAATCTAGTATTCAGATAATTTCTATCTAATACTTGCAAATCTTTAATCTTGTCTGAGATAACTTTCAATTTCTCATCCAAATAATTCTTGTCAACTTTATTATCGTTGATCGTATTCAAGTGTGATCTGAATATCTCTGTTGTTGATTTGAGATCATGAAGAGAATTCTCCAAATTGATAGATTTCTCTTTAAGTCCCCTATCGATAGTGTCAGATAACTGTTGTAATGTACTGAAGATGTGTTCCTTTTCGATCTTGTTCAATCCAATATTCTTAACTATATTAGATAATTGCGAATCTAAATACGAATGTAGAGATTCACTAACACCCTGTTGATTAATTGCCTGTATTATTCTCTCACTAAAACTGGTAAGATCTGGTTCATTCCATACAATGTCTTTTTTCGCAGCGACTCTCTCGCTTTTACCTCCGAATCTGTGCACGCTCATTCTGCAACTAAACAATAATTTTACCTTCACGCAATTCTTCTATAATTGATGCGATCTCAACATCATGAGCTGAGTGCCCGGCAAGTTCTGATGATTTTAATAAATGAAGTCTCTGAACCAATTCGTCATAGTTGTCATAATATTGGTAAATTCTATTGCTAGAAGTATTTTTTGCAAATTTCAATAAGCCAGAACCTCTCTTACTTGTTTTTTTAACAGGAAACAGCATTTGAATTAAGCGAGACTTTACACCACTGTTACGTTTCACATATCCTTGTCTATCCAAATGAACTTTTGTTATTGATAAAATCTTCTTGTATTTATTTAGATCTTTTTCATCAAAGAGATATGAATTCGGTCTTTGCGCAAATAACAGTTCTAATAGTCCATGTGTAATTCGGAATTTTTCGTTATCAATATAAAAGAAGTAGTTATCAAAGCTAACAACCATCTCACCCATAAAATATAATTTTTGCTCAGAATCGTAGGAAATTCCATAAGGAATCGAGTTATCCAATTTTTCACTATGAAATGTATACAAATATTGTGCAAGCACTTGATTCTTTATCTTCTTTATGTTAGCGCTTGTATCACTCTCAAGCCTAGTTGAATTAAATATACTTGATTCGTTCATGCTTAGATCTTTTTCAGCTGCTGATGGTGATGCAACTTCTATTGTTTCATCATCATGTTTTTCTCCCAA